>NC_143412.1:21307500-21617733 GCF_059467195.1 Physcomitrium patens | reverse complement strand
TGACCGGCCAATTCAGGTCTCATATTGGATAAGAGGACCCGGATTGGATTATCGAAATTGGATCCAATTGGCTCCTCAAACCCGTCGTGTGAATTGGTCCTTCTCTTCATGCTGACTCCCGTTATCGGAATCGAACGGAGCATTTCAGTATGCCCCGGCTGACTGTAACGGAGTGACTGAACCTGACCACTCAGTATTTGTACTGGAGTTGGTCGATGCTCCCAATATTCAAGGTAACTGAATATTAATAAAATTCCCCTTTCTTTTTATTTTCACTGTATACTCGTGTTACAACACGACATCCACCCCCTCTGAACTTGTGCATCCTCCGGTCTGCACCAATTTACCCAATTGCTGTTTGATTCAAAATATATCCCCTACGTCTTTGTCCAGTTCGTCTTCGTCACCTTCATTATCCCTATCACTTTCATCTTCTTGCTGCGGAATCTCTATACCTTCATTAAGGTCTTCCATATTCATCTCCACGTGTCTTCGTTTAAATATTTTTACTCGCTTCCCTGCAATTGGTATTTTCGATTTTGTATCATCTAACTCCCATAATGAGTAAGTCGCATTATCATGAATAGTTGTTACAACATATGGTCCAAACCAACGTTTTGAAAATTTTTGCAAAGTACTATGTTCATTATCCAGACTATTGTCATAAACAAGTACCCAGTCACCTTCCTCGATTGCTTTTGGTCTCAATCGATGTTGCTTATCGAATCGCACCTTGTTTTGTAACCTTGCTCTTTTTAACCTTTTCAATGCTATCTGGACATCTTCCGTTCTTTGCTCCAATTGTCGAATCCTAATAGCCAGAAGCTCTTCTCTTGTCAATCCATCTTCCCATGGTAGCATACTCCAAGTAAGTACCTTTTCTTCAATCGGCATAATTGGTTTTTGACCTGTCATAAGTTCTACTGGCATATATCCTGTCACCGAACTATGTGTTGTTCGATCAGCCCATAATGCAAATGACAAAAGCCGTGGCCACTCTTTAACTTTCCCATTACAAGCTTTAACCAATGCTTTCACAATCGGCAGGTGACCGCGTTCGCTTTTCGCATTCCCTTCCGGATTATAAGCAGTAGTCAGTGATAGTTTAACTCCACATTTTTCAAAGAACTTACGAGCTTCTTGTGCATTTAATTCTCCACGATCTGCAATGATTTTTCCTACGCACCCGTAACGGCAAATGACATCTTCAAGCAAAAACCTACAAATCCCCTCTGTAGATTTTGTCCTCAATGCTCTTCCTTCTACTTGATTTGATAAATCTTCACGAGCTAAAACCAAATATCTCATCTGCCATAACCCAACCGGCATAATAACCAAATCAACAACCCATTTAAAATGAATAGCCAGAGGATACGTAGGATGAATACCATCTCGATGTCGGATATTAGAATACGATTGACAGATTTCACATGACTCTACAAATGAGAGCACATCTCGATACATATTTTTCCACCAATATCGTTCCTTGAGTTTAGCAAAAGTAGCCCAGATTCCTCTATGCCCTGCCCATAAACTATCATGAAACTCCTTTAATAATTTTAGTTTTTCTTCCCTTTTGCCTATCACTCGTTGTGGCATCCCAATTCCTTTCTTCGGTCTCTTCTATAAGAATCCATCTCGAAGTAAAAATCCATATGCTTTTTTTCTTATTTGTTTGAATTTTTCTGTAGACCAATTCCCCTGCTTAGACAAGGTATTCAAATAATGACCAATATCCAATAATTCTCCTTCATAAGATTCTTCAAGAAATAGCTTGTCTTCTCTGTTGAGATTCGATATTGAATAGAATTTCAATCCGACATCATCAATGTCTTCAACCATTTCGTCGTCCCTCTCGTATCTTGCTCGAGATAGCATGTCTGCTACTAAATTGTCTTTTTTAGTGATATGCTTAAATTCTGGATTTAGTGACTTAATATAAGCAATCCATCTCAACATTGCAATATCTGGCGTTGAACAGTTAATAATCATTCCAAGCAATGGCAAGCAATCTGTTTCAATTACTACTACTGCCCCAATCAAATAGTCCTTTTCAACTTTCATAGCCGAAACGACTCCCCAAAGTTCTCTTTTGACTTGCGAATATGCACGCTGACGAATACTTAAAACTTTAGCTCCAAATCGAACTGCAAATCTACTCCCATTCGAATCATCTTGACCCACCGCCCATCCAACGGCAATTGGACTAGCGTCTATAGTAAGAATCACTGGTCTATTGCACTTATAATCAACCTTCCTCAATATTGGAGGTGACATCAATAATTTCTTCAATCTTTGCATTGCCTGAATATGCCTTTCTTCCCATTTAAATTGGTAACCCTTGCGTAACAGTTCATATAATGGATCCGCTATGTGAGCAAAATGAGGGATCCAGATTCGATAAAATACACATGCACCCAAAAACCTGCGAACCTCTGTTAAAGAACCACAATCCTCTTTCATCCTTCCAATTGCATCAACTTTAGTCGGATCTGGTTTTCTTCCGTAAGATCCGCATAAATGTCCAACAATTACAACCTCTCGCACTCCAAATACGGACTTCATACCCGATAATGTAAGATGAACTTCTCCAAGCCGAGTTAAAATCTTTTCACAATCTTGTATATGATCAACAACATATCTGCGACACCCCCTCGTATCTAAAGTTTCATCCTTGTCTCATTCTCTGCACCCTTTTATAGGAACATCATCCAGAAAAGGCATAGTCTTTTCCGGAATAAAATCTCTCAATACCTTATTCATCCCATTCATCATATGCACAACTGAGTTGGTCGCGCCTTGAGGAAGAGTGCACATTCTAACCAATCCAAGCGGTGTCCTCATCGTTGTCATATCTCTACTTCCTTCGGCAAGTTGAAATTGATCATAACCTGAATACAAATCACCCATTGAATAGATCGCCCTTCCAGCAAACGCCTCTGCAAATTCATCCACAATAGGTCCAATTCCTGCTTTTCTGACAGTTAAAGCATTCACCGGCTGCATATCTTGAATAAACCGTAGTGACCCATTCTTCTTAGGTACCGTAAACCATCTACTAGAATACGGTACAAATGAAGGTTCTAATATTTTCATCTTTATCTTTTCTTTCAATAGTTCCACCAATTTAGGTAAATGTGCCCTCGGTACTGGAATCGGTCTTAGATTCCAAGGTACATGCGGTACAGTGAAGATAACCATAGGTGTTATAATATTTGGATCCACACACCCAATTTCATAAGATTCGAAGGCAAATGATCTACCTTGTTTAGCCAACATCTTTTTGAAACAAGTAATTTCCTCCGGCAATAAAGAACCATCAGAACCAATCTTCAATTCTTCAAAAGTCTCTTCAGTAAACTGATGTCCAATACTCATTGGATCTCTTAAACTTGCTTCTTTTGATGCTTCTCCCATTTGTTCTTTAGAATCCTCTGGTAATGGTCCGGCAACAGGCTTTACCTTCTTATCTGCCGTTTTATATCTCGTCTCTACTGTGACTTCTGGTGCTTGAAAAGATTCAAGCATGGTATAAACCTCTCTCGAATGAATCTCAACAATCTTATCATTATCTCCGAACCCAATAGATGTAATCAATTCCAATGAATCTTCCAGCCCATTTTCTTCATAAACACCCAAAATCCTCTCATCATCTTGCAATGTACCTATCTTGCATAATTGTCCTTCAATATCATATAATCTTTTTCTTTCTTTTCTTTTAAAATCATCAACTTTCTTATACATAATATTTCCATTCTCCAATATACCAATAAAACTCGCATCAAAGGCACCTTCATCTCGCGAGAGTACCTCCTCTTTTGTACCTCTATAATCTCGCTTTACAGTGGTACCTCCCCAAAATCCTTAAATCCTTCAACAATCTTTGGCAATGGTTTCTCCCTCAACCTATCTCGATTCCGTTCATGGTTAGGAGGTACTGTTAGAAATTATACAGCTTTCCTCCCATCTTCGCTCCGTACCCTTGCATAAGCAGAACCATCGTCAAGTACCTTTGTTTCCATCCGTGTTGCCGTGATATAAGGTTGTCCTAAAATCAACGGATAAGACGTTGTATCTTGAACGAAGAAATGTTGCTCCGTCGCAACATCCCCAATCCGAATTTTGACATCTGGACAAGCTCCATATAATTCGCCTCGTGTGTTATTAGCTGCTCGTATTGCCCATCCATGTTCCATATCAATTGGCCATTTTTGTTTCTTATAAAGATCTTTAGACATGAGATTTATTTCAGAACCATGGTCCACCAAAGCAACTATTGGTTCTTCTATATCTCCTACCTTCACCAATACCTCAGTAGTTCCCCTTGTTCAATGCTTTCGAGTATAATGGCTCAAAGTTTCCATTTCCTTGTCACTAGAATCTTCGAAACGTACTCGCTGATTATACCCATTCTTTTCATTTGTTGGTTGCTTGTAACCAATATCAACCTCTTCTTTGTCTCTACGTATTCTTGCATCAATAGCATGACTCATTCCAGTTTCGCTCATTATTTGCCAATTTCGCTTAATGTTGTCAATGATAACATCATGAAACTCCTTCTTTGTAATTTCCAAGACTTCTTTCAATGTGAATTCCACCTTAGCGTTTAATATACGTTCTTCCAACACCCCTTTCAAATTTGTTGCCGCTTCAATGTCAGAAAGTAGCTTATAAGCAATTGATTTGCCCTTATCTTTTGTCTCCGTTGTTTTTTCTCCCAATGATGCTGAGGTATCCTTTACAGGCAATTCTTATGAAGCTGCCTCCTGAGCCTTGTCTCCTTGAGTTTGCCTCTTAAAAGAATTTCCTTCTCTAGTATCATCAAAATTTCCTCGTCTTTTTTCTTCCATCAAAGCTTCATATTGGATCTTAGCAATATATGCATGAACTGAAAGAGACTCAACAGGATCCTCCCAACCTGTTCTTCCTCGTATTGTAGCTGCAGTTCTCAATAACGCTTCTCGAGGTAATTTCCCTTCTTGCATTGTAGAAACGGCAGAAGCCCAAAACTCACTAGTTTCCGTACTTCCACCAATTTCATCATCTACTCTAGCACCATAACTTGCACTTTCTCGTACTACTGTTTCATGCTCTTTTAAGTAATCTTGAACCAATGCTCTCATTCCTCCCTTGCCAAAATTGGTTTGAAGAAGATCTTCCCTATCTTTCAATGCTATCTTCCCATCTTTCCAGCAAATAATTCCCTGCCGTATCATATTATTAAATTCATTGCAATCTTTTCTAGTGTGTGAAGCATCATCACACCAAATGCATCTTTGTACATATCCTTGTTTTGAAACATTCTTCGAATTGTTTATAGAAGTATTCTCTTCAAGTCTTGCCAATTTGATTTGAAGATCTCGCATTCCTCGTATAATTTCTTCCATACCCATATCTGCTTTCTTTGACAAGGATTACGAAGTTTGAACTATAGGCATTGTTGGTGGTGTTGTACGTATTGGAGCTTTGGGTGCTTGTACTGTTTACGGAATATTGCTCCTATCCTTGCTCCTTTCGTTTTTTGTAAGCAACCCCACCGCATCTTCAACATTCTTCCACTTCGTTGTCAATCCTTCATCTTCTTCTTTGTCTTCAAGAAGGGGTTCTAATTTCTCTTTCAATTCTCCATAAGCAGCTTGAAGAAATAGATCAACTTTGTTCAGCCCCAATGTCAATTTTTCCACCCTCGATAATTGAGAGTACTGCCTCTCAAATTCCCTTAGTAGCTCTGTTGCTTGTAAATTCTTATTGGGCCGTTCAATCCATTCCAGAAACAGCTTCTTAGTAACGCGATCAGCATCTTCCAAGAAATATTCGTCTTTCAATGCATGTGAAAAATCTTCCCATGAATTCCCACAACGATCCGTAATCGATGTAATGTGGTCCCTTATCTCCGGTATCGTGGCAAGTCCAAATAGTGCAACCATTTTTTTCTCAGAAACCCGATTTAATTCCATTTCACGAACATAACATCTTAAATACCTTGAAATATTCCTCCCATCAAATTGATCAATTTTATTGACCACTGCTTGCAATGCTTTGGTTGCCAAAGCTTCCTTCCGATCATTGCTTTGCTGTTGCTGCATTGACAATGAGAAGGCTTGAAACAAACTAGCAATAGACGGATCCATGTGAATACCTTGTCCTTTAGAAGACTCCCCACCAGAAACTTCTCCCAAAAATCCTTCAAAATTTTTATTTTCGTTTTCCATAAAAATAAAGATAAAATCAACCGAAATCCAATACCTTCTACCTCAAGCTTTCACGTCGGGTTCACCACTTATATCGTATTACGTGCTTTCCTGCTCGAGAACGCGCCGGGCGTCTGGCTGTAGAAGGTAGTATGGAGATTCGCCGATAGTCAAGCAGTCTATCAGTTTTTGACTGCTGGAATATAAACGACTGCAATAATGTACCGTAAATCTATATGGATGCTCTTCGATTGCTTGTCGAAGTCTTTTTTTTTGCCCCAGCCGGTAGGTCTCTAGATGTTACAGAGAACCCCGAACAACCCAAACTGTTAATCTTCAATACCCCTTTGTACTTACGATCTTGTATCCACTGACTGTCCTATTAGATTAACCCAATAAATTTCATTCACTCCGCATACTCACTCCTATAGACTCCCCTTTAATCCTTCAATCACAGACGTAACTCGATTTTACAAAACAGTCAAGAGTATTCAAACCCACTTCATTAAAAATCTCAATTCACCATTACAATACTGACTTCAGCAGCGATTGCCTCAGCCTTCCCAAAACTCTACGAAGAAGAAAAATCCAAATTCTATGTCTTTCCCTCCCCGACCCGAAGCATGAAGCCTCTCTCTCTAATTCCCTTGATCTTCAAAAAACCTCCAATGAAAACCGAACTGGTAACCTTGCAAAAGCTTGAAAAACTCGCTCCCTCCCAATTCCCCCCTAACCTTATCCTCTGAATTTCTTCAATCTTCCATCTTAGATCCGAAATTGGCTCCTACCTCAAGCTTGGATCCGAAATTGACTCTCGCCGTCAAGCTTTCTCCTCCGTTTTTACCTTTAAGAAATCCATTTACTTAAAACAACGTTTCCTGAAACGGCACAGAGAACAGGACAGCGTGAAACAAAATCGAATCCCGTAACCGGGACCACATTGAGTCGCCCGACCAATTCAGGTCTTATATTGGGAAAGATGCCCGTAGTAACCTGGATGTTCCCGTAATTGGGTCAAATTGGTCCTCGCGTCAGATTGGCTAAGACCCGTAGTAAGACCTGGATTTCCCGTAATTAGACTGCATTGGGTTGACCGGCCAATTCAGGTCTCATATTGGATAAGAGGACCCGGATTGGATTATCGAAATTGGATCCAATTGGCTCCTCGAACCCGTCGTGTGAATTGGTCCTTCTCTTCATGCTGACTCCCGTTATTGGAATCGAATGGAGCATTTCAGTATGCCCCGGCTGACTGTAACGGAGTGACTGAACCTGACCACTCAGTATTTGTACTGGAGTTGGTCGATGCTCCCAATATTCGAGATAACTGAATATTAATAAAATTCCCCTTTCTTTTTATTTTCACTGTATACTCGTGTTACAACACGACAACGCTCAAGACAACATACAATTCGCCATGCTCCAACTATGTCGGCTAGCGGTGTGAATTCGCATTCAGAGGTGGAAGACATGCAAATTGATGCGGTACGTATCAAATCTCTTACTATAGAAGAAAAAAAGCGACGTATGGAGGAAAATTTATGCTTGTATTGCGCTGGAGAAGGCTACAAAGTCGGAAATTGCCCCAAAAAGCAAAATCGAGGCATAGTCAAGACTAGGGGAGTATTTGTTCAGGAAAACGAGGTTGCCCAGCCAGAGTAGGAACCATGCGGCTCGACAATGAAATATCCCAACAACAATCAGGTTCCTTTCTTTCTGCCCAACCTGCACTTTGTTTTACAATCCCTCTGTTTATCGGCCCTCAAAAACTGAGAACCTTAGCACTACTAGACTCAAGAGCATCTGCTTGTTTTTTAGACGAAGAATTTGCAAAGCATCATAAGATCCGTTTAGTACAAAAATCAAAACCTGTTCATGTTAAGGTCATAGATGGGCGACCTTTATTGTCTGGTAGCATCACCCATGAATCAAAACCTATAGAAGTAGCGTTTAAAGACCATAGTAGTCATATTATTTTTAATATTATTAGAACCCCATCAAATCCTATTATTCTTGGTCTTTCTTGGTTGGAAAAACATAATCCATTGATAGATTGGAGGTTGCGGAAGATGACTTTTTCCACAAAACCACCCAAGAAAAAACCTAGTAAAAAACCTCGAAAAAAGAAATCCTTACTCATTGGAGCAAGAGCGTTTATAAGATCATCTAAGGAAGGCACTCCATTTTTCATTTATGCGGCTCCAACTACCGAAGAGAAGATCTCAACAGCAAGTATACCGGAGCAATATAAAGATTTTGAAGACGTGTTTCAAAAGAAGAACGCCGACATACTACCGGAACACCGACCATATTATTGTGCCATAGACTTGCAAGAAGGAACACAACCACCTTTTGGCCCAATCTACAATCTATCGCAAACGGAGTTGGCAGAGTTACGAAAGTACATCGACGAGAATCTAGCCAAGAACTTCATTCGTCATTCAAAATCATCAGCTGGAGCACCCATCTTATTTGTGAAGAAGAAAGATGGATCATTACGGATGTGTGTGGACTATCGAGGCCTCAACAAGATAATAAAGAAAAATCGTTACCCATTACCCTTGATTTCTAGTCTCTTAGAACAACTTGGACGTGCGAAGATCTTTACAAAAATTGATCTGAGGGGAGCTTATAATCTCGTACGAATCAAGGAAGGAGATGAGTGGAAGACAGCATTCCGTACAAGGTATGGTCATTTCGAATATAATGTCATGCCTTTTGGTCTTACCAATGCTCCAGCGGTTTTCCAACATATGATGAATGACATCTTTCGAGAACACCCCGACGATTTTGTTGTCATCTACTTAGACGATATTCTAATATTCTCTAAAAATGAGGAAGAGCATGAGGAGCATGTTCGTTTGATCTTGGAGAAACTACGCAAGCGAGGACTATATGCCAAATTAGAAAAGTGTTTATTTCACCGGACGAAGATGGAATTTTTGGGGTTCATTGCGACTACAGAAGGTTTGAAGATGGACCCCAAGAAAGTAGAAGCAATCATGTCTTGGGAGGTTCCGAAGACGGTTAGAGATGTACAATGCTTTCTTGGTTTTGCTAACTTCTATCGGATCTTCATCAAGAATTATTCTCAAGTTGCTACTCCTCTCACTCGATTAACATGCAAGGATAAGTTGGAATGGGGACCTTTGGCGAAGAAGGCATTTCAAGATTTGAAGACAGCATTTACTACAGCTCCAATTTTGGTACATCCAGACTTTACAAAGGCCTTCTATTTAGAAACTGATGCTTTAGATTTTACTTTGGGAGCTGTGCTTTCACAAATGAGTGAAGATAAGAAGCTCCATCCAGTTGCATTCTATTCTCGGAAATTCTCTGCTACTGAAATCAATTATGAGATCCACGATAAGGAACTTCTTGCTATAGTGGATTCTTTCGAAGAATGGCGTCACTTTCTTGAAGGAGCTGCACATCCAGTAACCGTATATACGGATCACAAGAATTTGGAGTATTTCATGACGGCTCGAGTTTTAAATCGGCGTCAAGCTCTGTGGAATATGTCGCTATCTAGATTCAATTTTGTTATCACTTATCGACCTGGAAGGCAGCAAGGACTATCCGATGCTTAATCAAGGAGATCGTATCTTGCACCAAAGGCTCGAGAAGCAGCGTTTGATCAACAATGTACAACGTTATTGCAGCCAGAGAGATTTCAACTTTGTGCTACTATTGTATCATTTGATGCTGACTTCCTAAACCAGGTACGTGCTATGACTATTAAAGATTCAGTAGCCATTGATATCAAGCAACATACCAATGACGACAAGTTCAAGGTGGAGGGAGATCTTTTATACTTTGAAGAGCGATTGTACATTCCAAAAGGACTAGCACGACTCCGAGTTCTTCAATCTCACCATGATTTTCCAACTGCGGGACATTTTGGATTCAACAAGACCTTGGAGCTTATTTCCCGAGATTTTTGGTGGCCCCAAATGTGGAAGGATGTGAAAGATTTTGTCCTCTCTTGTGACATCTGTTCAAGATCTAAGAATCCTCGGCATCGCCCTTATGGACTTCTACAGCCATTGCCAATTCCACGTCGACCATGGTCTTCAATTTCTATGGACTTCATCACGGACTTGCCATCATCAAACTCATTTGACAACATCTTTGTCGTGGTAGATCGGCTTACGAAGATGGCACACTTTGTTCCTTGTAAGAAGACATCGTCTAGTGAAGTCACAGCAAGACTCTTTCTCGATAATGTGTATCGATATCATGGACTACCAGATGATATCATATGAGATCGAGGTACCCAGTTCGTGTCAAAGTTTTGGAGATCTCTCTTTGGGATATTGAAGGTGGATATGAAGCTTTCTTCAGCTTTTCATCCTCAAACTGATGGCCAAACGGAACGGGTGAACCAAGTCTTGGAGCAGTACTTACGATGCAGCATCAACTATCAGCAAGACGATTGGACTGCATATCTACCGCTAGCCGAGTTTGCATATAACAACACCTTCCATGCGTCGACTCAACAAACACCATTCTTTTCCAACTATGGGTATCATCCGAAGCTTGATTTATTGAGTCCGTCAACAAATAACAATCCAGCAGCTGAAGGATTTGCGAAGCAACTATCAGAGCTTCAAACTATGTTGAAGCTTCAATTACAATCCGCTCAAGAATCCTATAAGATGTCTGCAGATAGATTTTGGAATCCAGCACCTACTTTCAAAGTTGGAGACAAAGCCTGGCTTCTTCGACGAAATATCAAGACCAAGCGACCATGTGATAAGTTGGACTATCGAAGATTGGGACCATTTATCATCCAGAAGCAAATTAATCCAGTGGCATATCGGCTGGAGTTACCGGCTTCTATGAAGGTACATCCAGTCTTTCATGTTTCTCTGTTGGAACCTTATCGAGAGTCATCTTTTCCTGGAAGAGTGCAATATCCGCCACCTAGTATTGAAATCGAGAACCACGAAGAATAGGAGGTTGAAAAGGTATTGGATTCACGGCGAAGGTGGGGAAAGTTAGAATATCTTGTTCATTGGTGTGGCTATGACATTAATGAGCGAACGTGGGAGCTAGTTGAAAATCTTACAAATGCACCACAAAAGGTACAGGAGTTTCATCAACAACATCTCGATAAACCTAAATCAATTCGATGATAGCTTCTTTCTGAAGCTTGTTCTCCCAACAATATAAGAAAAAGGGAGAGCACTAGCAAAATTCATAGTTGATGTAGTTATTTTCTCCAAGATAGATCGTAGTTTGGTCTTTTGATATGGATAGCCAAGAGATAGATACTATATCAGTCAGAGTATCGCAACCGAGTAGCTCACGAAGGCAACCCCAAGATGAAGAACTACATGTACCACGACGACGACGGAGGATACCGAGTAACCGATCACTGGTGATCTTATTTGAGATCGAGCCTGCTTACGATGGTCAACCAGAAGGCATGTTTGTAGGACAATTTCACAATGAGGACACGGAAGTTCATGCTTGGTCAGAAGTCGAAGGCGTGGGCCACTACCATTGGCTTCAAGGGTCGATGAACCACTTGCCTCGTGAACAACAGTTGGAGTTCATAGCAGAAGTTATGCGACAGATCTTCATTTTCTTGCGTAGGTACTGATCAACAACATTGCTTCTCAGAGACCTCGAAGCTAAAGGAGGGGGTGATGTTAGGGACATATTCCTTAGAACTTTCTAGAGAGAAGTTTTTAGAACCTTCTAGAAAACAAGCCTCTGGAACCTTCTAGAAGAGAAGTCTCTGGAACCTTTTAGAGAGAAGTTTCTAGAAGCTTCTAGAAAGGAAGTCTCTAGAACCTTCTAGAAGAGAAGTTTTTAGAAGCTTCTAGAAAGGAATCCCCTGGAACTTTCCAGAAGCTTCCTAGTTAATAGAAGTAGCTCGAGAAGTTTCTAGAACCTTCTAGAAAGAAAGCCTCTGGAACCTTCTAGAAGCTTCCTAGTTAATAGAAGTAGCTCGAGAAGCTTCCTAAGTAGGAGTATATATAGGGATCGAGGCTGAAGAGTTCTTCAGTCTCGACAATACATCTCTTGGAGTTCTAGCTCACCTTTTTGGTGTTGTTCTTATACTCATCTGTTTAATCTAGTTTTGCCACTTCTTCTTGAACTTCTTATTAGATTTCAAGTCTGTATTTTGTGTCCGTGACAAGAGGAAGAATTGGATTTTGAAGAAGATATTATTGAAGAAGTACTATGATGCGGACTACAACTTTGATTTTTTTTAGTGCATACCGGAGGATGCATATGTTTAGAGAGGGTGGATGTCGTGTTATAGTTCGGCTACTATATGAAAATAATGTAATTATATACTTAATATAATTTACTGAGTAATATGGTCAGAGCCATGTTAGTAGATTTTAATTGATTTTAAAATATAATTTGATTATTACATTCAGAAGAGGTTATTTAAAAAGATTACTTTAGAATTTGTATAACTTTAATTTCCATTTGATAGTCACTTTTAAGATTGGTTTTGGTTGATAGTAACTTCTAAATATTTAGAGTCACCTTTGTTAGACATTGGTGACCTTTGAAAACTTATTTCGATTCTTTTATTTGGTATTTAGAGCATAAATTATATAAATCTTATAAGAAAAAAGATTGAAGAAGGGCCACCAATATAGATGAATGGAGATAAATGATGAAAATCTCGATTCCTATTGGTTAAAAATCATGACCAATAGGCTTTGAGGAGGCTACCCGAGGCCATATTAAAGATAAGGGTTAATTTTTCAGAGCCATTCAAGCTTTAAAGGCTAAGGTTTGCCTATTTAGATTTTTAGCTATGATTTTGGTACAAGTTTTGTATGATTTGGAGTTTATATGAAGGAGATATAGGCACTCATAGTTAAGGTATTGATTTGAGAGCTACTGTCACTCTTTTTGGCTTAATGCATGCATACACATAGCAATTGAGGATCGGTAATTGTGACTAAAGAGAGCACTTTTACAGCTACACTTTTTGTATACTGCTTGCTGAATTCCAAGTTGGCATAAAGGGGTTATTAGATTTTGAAGTCAGTGCATGCTATCTAAGTATAGTAAGTGATCTGATTTACTAGTGGTTGTATCTTGAGCTATATCTTGAGCAATTTGACAAGGTTTTGGCTCAAAATTTCAAAAAATGTGTAAAGTCATGTTAATAAACTTTGCACATAAGTCTAATAACATTTGAGTTTTGGGTTCTTGAGATATTAAGAAAATAGTGCTCGGATGCTTGTAAATTAGGGTTTAGAGTATCTGCTAGGATTTCTTAGATATGAAAAGATCGGGAGTGAATTTGTAGTTGGTTTTTTTGTGGTAAAATTTAAGAATGAATTCTACTAATCTTAAAAATTTGAGACAAATTAAACAGCTAGATTAAGATTTGTGAATTTCTAAAGTTTGGAATAAAAAAATCCTTTGCGAGAAAAATATGTTTTGAAGGGATTTTGTTATATTTTGAGTTTTATGCAAAATAAAGGAGTTTTGGGAGGCTAAGACAAGATTCATATAAAGGTTTAAGTTAAACTCTTTACAGCTAGATATCCAATGTATTCCAAGATAGCAAATCATGCCATATGACAATGGCCATAATCACAATTAACAAATAAAACAGATCCACTTCTAAAATTGATAGATCTAGGATTGCTCTTTAGTATTATATTTTTTTCTATTTATTATTGATATACTTGGCTAAATGTTAGACAATCTGAAATAAAAATTACAATGATTCACACTACCAAATAATATAGTAATTAGTAATAAAATATTTGCAAATAATATAGCCTTTTTTCTAGCAAGTAATCTGGAAAACCATATATATAATACATACACTCACTAGATTTTGTGAAGCATCCTTTACCAAAGCTATTTCATATAAGACTTGCATAATTTAGGCATTTCCATATAAGCAACACTAGCAATAGAAAGAAGATCTCAATTTGATTTGAAAAGATACTGAACAAGTGAATAAATACTTAGATTTTCTAATCAAGTATAAATTATCACAAAAAGAATGTAAAAACAAGGTCCTTCAACAAATCACAAAGCAACTTGTGAAATAGGATCCTAAAAAATTATTACTTGTAGGTTGCATATTAACAATCAACTAAGTCATCTTAATATCAATATAATATCTAATATCATGTGCAAGTATAGAAGACAAAATCTTTAATTAGATATAAGTTCTAATTCAAAACTATTTGTAGAAGGCATCATCAACAACACAAGAGCCAAGGTTAAGTGAGACACAATAATTCAATCAATCATAAAATAAGACTTAAAAGTATTCTTTATAAAATTCATTGTGTATGATCTCACAATTGGCTTAGAGCCATAGAACGTCCTCATTGACCATAAAATGGAAACTACATGCTATGATAATATGATACATGAAATCTTAGTAAATATTGGATTATAAAAAATAATATATCAATCAATATACATCATTTACAATTATAAAAAAATATGAGTGCCAACTAACGTAACTTCCAACATGGCTTTACATTACTTTTCTCAAAATTTATTAATGAAATCTTATGTCAATAAAATTGTGATAATTTCAAATTATTCAATATAAAAAATAATATGTGAGTCAAGACAAAAATGACCGCTTTATTTTACGGTTAAGAAAAAGCATCCATACACTATTAGATATTTGGAATGATGACCACTTATCACAAACATATATATTTATTCCAATAGTTATCTTGATGTTATGAATAGATAAAAGTAAGTTAATTTGATAATATCTTATAGAAAACTTTTTAGAAGCTTCATAGATGTAATTTCAATTTTATATGTATCTATATGTGATTAATAAGTTAAAAACTTGGCCAACAAATTAGTCATGTGTTGCATGTATTGGTAGCTTGTGGTAGAAGCTAACAATGTGGCATATGTATAGAAAATATGCCTTGTAAGTTAAGACATATGTCTTACAAATTAGATATGTGTTGGAAGACTTATAAAATATCACCACATAGCTTCTAATTAGATAATATATATAGAGGCAAGAGTAAAGCCTTCTTCATTCTTCTCAATAATTTCTTTTTTTTTTTTTTTTTAATCTAGACTTAAGAGTCTATAATCTTCTTTGGTAATAGCCATTTTAGTCTTAATACTATAATACTATAATACTATAGGAGTGAATATTTATTCTTCTTGAGTTATACAAGAATGTTTTAAAATTCATCTTGTCTTCATTCATATCCTTAACAGTTTGACAAAAATAAAGAATTTATTATTCTTATTTTTTGTTTTAGAAATGAATGGATTATTCTACTTCTATTTTTGTGTTTAAAGGTTGTGAACTATCTACCTTTAAACTAATAATTTTTGTTCTTTAAACCTTAATTCTTCCTTAAAAAGAGCAAATCATCCCTCTTTGTGGAAATTTTTATTTGACATTAGAGGTTGCAAATTAATTTCTTTTAATAAAATTTTTAGATTTATTAAGTTATTTAAAATAGAAAGAAAAATCATAGATGCTACAACTTGCAAAAGTGAAAATAGATTTACAACTATTGCAGTTCTTTATGAACTTGAAATACTTTTAAGGTGGAAATTTCATGCATCATCAATGCCAACCATGGAAGTACTATTCTTATGTCTATAGAAGAAGTCTAGAATCTATGCTAAGAAGTTTTGATATTGAGAGAAGCAAATAGATGAACTTCATAACTAAATCCAAAAAGTCTTGCTTCTACAAGCATAAAAAATAAGGATTAGTATGTCCAAGAAGTTTGATAAAATAAGATCAAAATTTATGATATTGTAATATTTTAATATTGTAATATTAAAATATTACTACAAATAGAAGTAGATGACAAACTCTACTTAGTAACTTTTTATTTTAAGAAATTTTTAGTAGTAGAGATCAACTATAAAATCTACAATAAAGAACTTCTTATAATTATGGATTCTTTTCAAGAATAGCACTACTATCTAAAAAGAGTTTCTAGTCTAGTTGTTTTATATACACATCATAAAAACCTCAAATACTTCATGTCAACATACATGTTCAATTGTTGCTAGGCTCATTGGAGCATGTTATTATCAAGATTTGATTTTAAGATCACATATCAACTTAAAAAATAACAAGTTTTATTAAATGTACTTTTTAGACATTCTTATCTTATATCAAAAGAAGAAAATGTAGTATTTGATCAACAAAGAATAATCATCTTGAAGCTTGAGCAATTTCATCTTCAAATAATAAAATCAACATTAACTGTTGATTCAACCTTTGTCAAGCAAATTCATTCAAATATATCATCTTATCTTCTTGTTCATGATATTAAGAATATTTTTTAAAAGTTTTATGATACTTTAAAGTTTGAGTTCAAAAACAATCTACTTTATTTTAAAAATTGTCTATATGTTCTAAAAAGATAATCATGTTTACGTATTCTTTAAGTTCATCATAATTCTCTAACAGCAAGATATTTTAGACATAATAAGATTTTGGAGCTAATATTTAAAGATTTTTAATAGCTACAAATATGGAAGATTGTAAAAGATTTTGTACAATCATGTGACATTTGCTTAAGGTAAAAAATTCCTTGTTATTGACCTTATAGACTTTTGTAACCATTGCCTATATTAGAACAATAATAGTCTTTTGTTTCTATAGATTGTATTACAACTCTTTCAAGTTCAAGTTCATTTGACTTTATATTTTTGATTGTAGATTGTTTAATCAAAATGACATATTTTGTATCATATACAAAATCTATTATAGATTAAAAAAAAAAAAAAAAAAATAGCTAAACTTTTCTTTGATAATATCTATCATTGTTATGAATTTCCAAAAGATATTATATTAAATAAAAAGACTCAATTTATATCAAAATTTTGAAGAACCCTTTTTAAGATATTAAAGATGGATATAAAATTATTTTTGACTTTTCATCCTCAAACTGATGGACAATCGAAACAAATAAATCAAGTTTTTGAAGAATATTTAAGGTGTATCATTAACTATCATTAAGATGATTAGGCAATTCTTTTGTCATTGGCACAGTTTGCATACAATAATTTGGCATATTCTTCTATTCAAAATATATATATATATATATATATATATATATATATATATATATATATATATATATATATATATATATATATATATATATATATATATATATATATATATATATATATATATATATATATATTATCATTTGTAATTTGATATTTTTAATTTCTTAAAAGTTGATAATCTTCTAGTAGAAGATTTGGTAAATTTTTTATTTCAATTATATATAATAATAAAGATATAATTAAAAGAAGTTTAAGAATGACAAAAGACCAACATAGATACCTATTGCAAAGAACAATCTCAATTCTACATTGGCAATAAGGGATGCTTACTTTATCATAATATCAAGAGTAGTTCTCCTTGTAACAAGTTAAATTACCATAGGTTCAATTTTTTATTTGTGAATAAATCAATTCAATTGCCTTTTGATTATATCTATTGGAGTCTATGAAGATCCAACCCATATTTCAAATGTCTCTTTTTTAACCATACAAGACAATGAACATATAGATATTGTATAGTAACACAATTATATGGTGAAAAATAAAAATATAGATGTTATTATAGAGGAGCCTAGTAAAAAGATAATAAAAAATTTAGTCTTAATGTTATTTTTTATAGCAAGGACTTCTATTTACTTTGTAGAAGCATAAATGAGCCAAATCAAAGTAAAGGAGATAAAAAATTAATATAAGCATATTTAGGAGGAAATTAATAATAAATTAAATCAAAATTCATCTCAAATTACCAAAAATTGATATCTAGAAAAGATCAATTATTAATTTGAATCAAAATTAGACCTTAAGGCACAAAACTACATAGCAATGGCGACTCTAAGGTTCTTTTGTATGAGATTTGAGAAAAAACTTAAGAAAAGATTTTTGAATATTAGTTTCATGTCATTTGGATTGATATTGAGATTTTGGAAGATTTTCAAAGTTGATGATGTATTTGGTGGATTTAAATTTTTAAAAATAAAAATAAGTTAATAAATTTTAAGATTTTGTGAGTTTAATAGCTTACTTATAAGTAAAAATTGAAAAAAAATTATTTTTATTTTTTATAAATAAGTATAAAAAATTTAAGATCAATCAAGTAGTTAAATTGAAGAATATAAGGATTTTTGTCGATTATAGTCTCAAATAATTGAGATTTAAGATCAATGAAGGATTTTATAATTTGGCAATACCTACTAATTTGATTAAAGAAAAAATTATTAGTATTAATTAAGTTTAAAATATATTCTTAAAATCCAAATTATGAACCAATTGAATGATTCAGCAAAGAAACATCTCTATTGAAAGATCAACATTCAAATCAAAGAAGAATGACAACTAACAACCAAATGGTTTTGGAAGTTTTTTTTGCTATTGATATGTGTGATCTTCTTCAAATTTTTTATGCTTTTTGCTTACTTAGTTGTTATAAGATGTGCAAATTTTGTGTCAAATTTAATAATTTAATTATTATTTATTAAATTTTTAAATAATTTTAAAAAATAATTTATTTTGAATTAGTTAAAGTTTAATTAGGATTATTATAGATTACTTAAAGTTTATTTGAGATTATATTAAACTTGATAGAATTATTATTTAATTTTATTTATCTTCTACAAATACATACTTAGTCCATTCTCAAGCAAGAATACATGTAATATGACGCCAAAAAGAAGACAATTGTCATCCCTTCTTATAAAAGTGGAAAATAATAAAGATTTTGAAGTTGAAGAAGTCTTAGATTCAAGGTGGTACTAAAAATTTTTGAAATATCTTTTACATAGGTGTAAGTATGATATTAGTGAATTCACATAGGAGCTAGCCAAGAATCTTTAAAATTCAGCAAAGAATGTTGATGCTTTTTATCAATGACAGCCATCAAAATCAAGATGAAAAAGAAAGCAATTTCTCACTACTAAAAAAATAAGGATTGCCTTAATCAAAATGATGTAATCAAAATCAAGACCTTCAAATATAACATTTTTTTTTTTAATAGATGGCGAGATACAATATATTTGATATCATGAACTTGGAAGAGATTCTTAATGTTTAGTGACTTTATTGAAGGTAAGAATGACTCCTAATGGTGTTACAAATGTTTTGTTTGAAAGAAGTTACAAAGGCCTCAACACTAATTAAATAACAAGGTGGTCTTTTTACTTTAAAATAGAATATTATATGTGATTGAGAGGACCTATGAACTACCTTCAAAGGAAACAAAGATCAAAGTTTGTGGCAAATATAATTTGCCACATCTTAAACTTCATCAACATGTGATTATTGCTCCCTATGGAATTCATCTCTATCAAAGGGAGTAATATCATAAATATACATATTTACTTCAATAGTTACTTAGATATTATGAATATGTAAAAATGATTTACAAATTACATATTATATAACAGTATTCTATGATACTTGTCTAACATGCCCATCTACATACCAAAGAATTAGTCCGCTCTAGATATTGATAATAGCATTGTGAAGGTCTACCACATACTGCGCATTAAAGAAAATATCCTCATGAAAACAAAATATATTGAGCTCCTTTCTAAAGATCTTAAAGCCATCCATAAAAGCCACCTATAGATCAATATAAAAGAACTCTAATAATTCAGAATTATCATATAATATAAAAAGAAAGAATTCATAGGATTCAATTAAGACAAATCAATTCAATAGCCATCTATTCTATAATTGGAAAGACCTAAATCTATACAAGTACTAAATTTTTATCCTACAAAATAAAAATAGGCAAACCAAGATAACCAAAAAGTGACCCTTCTATACAACTACACAATAAGTAGATGGTATTAAATATGCATCAAGTATAGATTTGCTCCACTCAAAAGAGAGAAATTACGATAGCCTCACCAATTTGAAGACTCTTATTATTATAAATTTTACAAGAATCTTTGACACCCTTGAATTTCTAACAAAATAGCAACTATGAAATGGCTATGTTTGCTAAGAAAATCCTAATATGCTATTGGCAACAAGTCATGGCAACGGATTTGTCTTGCAAACCTTGCAACATTAAAGAAAATGAAACCATTCAATAAGTTTTTTGAGATTGTATAATTATATGCCTTCTTGGAATTGCTATAATTTACTATAATAAATAATGTAACTAACCTCCTAGAAAGTCATATTATATAGTAGTTTGGATCCAAATACAATCAATAAATATATTATTTTTACCTCCATAGTTTGTGTGTTTAACAAAATTCCATGGTTTTTTCTAAAAACCTAAATACTTTGAAATATCTAATGTATTAAGTGCACCTTTGATTGAAATTGTACACCTATTCATATTGGACAGATCTTCTGCCAAGCCTAAAAGACAACCATACAAATAAGTTTCAAGGCTTAGAAGAAACTACATCAATACATCAAGCCATCAAATAAACACCAACAACAAAAATAATTGTTTATCAAAATATAGACAAAAGACATAATTTTTGCAACAAGTGATCCACTCACTTAGAAACTAATCCCTCTTCCACTATTTATATCTATAGATTTGGCCTCTCATTTACACCAAAATACCAAAGAACCTAGACCTATACCTCATTCTGCCCTTCATGTAGCTATAGACAACCTTTTTTCTATAATAGACATTCCACACTAATTACTGATACATTGGAGGACCACTACATGAGATCAAGGATTGGAGGACCACTACATGAGATCAAGGATTGGAGGACCACTACATGAGATCAAGGATTCAAGGAACAACCAGCAAAGAAGCACATTTTAGAGTGGAGATTGCATCCATTAGAACAACATATCAATAAGAACAATGATACCAAAATAATTGTGGGCAATCCCAACAACATTCCACTCCAACCATTAGATAGAGATTCCAGCAATACACTAACCAAAGCACTTACAAGACTCAATACAAACAATTATCTCCAAATATTTTTCTATACTAGCAAACAATGATATCAAAGACTCAAATCTATTTAGATTAATTGATGGAGTGTTCACCTTGAGAATAACTTGGATACACCTCCTTGAGGGTGAGAGGATGCCATCAGAGAACTCCCAATTTGAAAACGTAACAAACTATGCAACTAGCTTAGGGTTTACACAAAGTAGACATTGTGAATAGAGGGTTCAGATAGCCATTTATTAGAAGGCAAATATCTAAAAAATAATAATAGAACTGTCTCGAGCCAAGAAACGCAAACAGCCCAGCTGCAAAATACAGCTTAGCTGTATCAACAATGAGTAAACTGTTAGCACTAAACCTGGCCACAGCCGCAACTTCACAAGCCTTAACAGGCGAGCAGCATGCCGTGACCCCAGCCACTTGGCCTCATCAGGAGCACATCGCCCGATGATAGCGCAAAAGCGCAGCTTTTTACACGTATTTCTATAATTGTGGTGCAGATTTAGGCTCAATTGATAGTGCGCAAAGCTCTTAATCTCATGCTGTCCAAAGTTTGGGATCCTGAGGTGGCGCACCCCTGCACGCTCGGAATTTGGAGGTCTTCAAAAGCTCTGGTAGTATAATCACTCTTTCCTAACATTCAACTACGTATGAAGTTCCGTATGAAGTTCCGTATGAAGAAAATTCGGCCATCTGATTAAACTATGTGTTAGTCTTAAGTCTCCATTTGTTCGATAATTGATTTTTACAAAGGACGTTGGTATTCTTGAGTTTAAAAGATGTTTATGTGAACTTTAGTATACACATCATTATCCATGCAAATTTTTTAATTATTATATATTCCAAAAAAACTAAAGTCATTTGTTGTAGATAGTCAAATTCTAAAAAAACAATACACTTATGAGTCGTTAAGGCAAAGACTGTAAACAAAGAAGCAATATAGATATGTAATAAAAATTAATGAAAATAAATATTCCTAATTAAGATAATACAATTGGAACTTGAATTAAGAACAACATGCAACAAATAGAAACAATCAAAGCTGAAGATGTTCTTCAAAATGCATTTGTATTCAAGTCATTCAACGTAATTTTGTGCAAGAATGTATCTGAAAGTGGTTGGGAGGTAAAGAGCAAGATGGCCCAAGGTTCAAACATTTAGAAAAGTATCACTTCTTTAATACGAAAACACAGACTGAGATGAAGCAATTGAATATCTATTCATATGTTACAAAAATTAACAGAGGAGACAAACAATCATGGATACTTCATTCATCTACTTCAAGACAACAATTAGATCAAGAAGTAAATCAGTTTAGACAGGACCATATTGCAAGAAAAGAAGTAATGTCATGGAACTCTAGAATTCTAGAGTCAAGGGAGGTAATGGATTCCACAAAGAATATTAGATTAAATGGAATCTCCCACCAGATGGCTTGTGCTGAGGCGACACCCACATGTGAGCCTCAGCGGTATCCTATAAAATAAAATATCAAGGAAACAATTTGTCGCACAGCCACTCGTGTGTGAGACGCACTTTATTACACAGTAATTATTTGAATATGAAACGAAAGTGATTACAACTATGAGCAAGGTACTATTTTTACTCATGCTCTTTTTACAGGAGTCAAAAATATCATCTATTGGTTTCATCACCGCAAGAAGAGGCAGTGACGTTGATTTAACTCTCATGAGTACGAATTTTGCGGTTTCACACGCAATGTTTTATTCCTTGCCTACGTTTAGGTTCTAGCGTAGTGCAAACAGTCATCATCCATGAACACAATATTAGATCCACCACATTCAACCGCTGGTGTTGACGATCTTATTCATGCTTTCAGCGAATTTATGGCTTGACCTTACAAGCAGGGTTGCTTCCTCCACTTCCTCCGAAAAAAAAATAAGACCCCCAATTCGAGTAATTTTTCTGTTGAACCGCTATATTATAGCAATTGGGATCGTCCCGGAACATAGCTCCTTTCAAAAACGTAACATTGGCATCCAGGTCTGTAAATCCAGACTTAGCATATGCGTACGTGATGTTTCTGAAGTATGCTGATGTTGGGTAGCCCGCGGTGGGAAACAAACCACTCCCCATCGCAGTCTTCGAGTGAGCCGTATTGTTCCACTTTTCGATGTAGACCTCGCCTCCCCACTCTACCTTCGCTGCGGTCCCTTGCAAATACTTACTGCCAAATATCGACGCTGGCCAGTACCCAATCGGCACGTCGTCGAGATATAACCACCAGACACGATCATTTGTGTCGTACAGCACTCGAATAGCAACTTCGGAAGTTATCCCATTTTGTAATTCTTTCAAAGTGCTGTACGACGGCATGGCGCCTCCGATGACCCACGACTGGTCGACATGGACAAAGCCGGGGCATTGCAAGTCATAGCAGCTTAACTTTTGGTAAGCGTCTGCAGTCCAGAACACGAAAAGGTGAGGAGCGTAGTCCGCGTCACCCTTGTGTCTCTGGGGATACTTTTGCCAGCCAACTTCGATTGTGCACAGGCTCTTGTCAGTGTAGGACCCGGCGGTAACCCAGAACTGAGACAGGCTGAACTCCGAGGTATTTGCGACGTAGGGGTCATTTACACTGAGGAAAGCCGCAGTTCCTATGTAAGCTCCGGGAATATTCGGCATATTTGTTATTGCATACTCATGGATTCCAGCAGCAGCTGGAGACGCTTCAGGGGCTTGAGGGGGACGATCTTTTTGCATGTAGGGGCGGTTGGGGTCTATTCGTTGAACGGGAATGTGTCCGTCTGGGCACCCACCATACTCCCGAGCAAACAATTGTGGATGCAATTCCGCCCTCAATGAAGAGCGAATATTGGGAAGTACCGATGGCCTCAGCTTGATAATATGAACTTTGAGGCTAGGGTGGTGGGCCGCAATTTGCCCTTCAATGGGAACGCAATCTACCCAGCTACCGTCTGAAACCAAGTAAGATTGAGCTGGAGGAGCGTGCATAGGCGTGTCGGTATTGTCCCCGTACGCCTGGAGTCGCAGTTGTGGTTGAGCTGTTTGTAATTTCCTGCTAGCTTGAGTTGAGCCCATCATCAATAGCGACAAAGATAGCAAAAGTGCGACGCAACGCCTCCATGATCCGGAAAGTAATGCGCTCTCATTTAGAGAAGCCATTTTTTGCACCCGGCCAGCCAAAGACGAAGGTCACTGCCCGTGGCGGTTTGTAACTATAGACAACTGAGGAGCTGAAAACCGCTGAGCTTTATGATCAAAGTAATCCAGAAGTCATACTGCGGGAAGAAAAAAGCTCTCAATCACGATGAAGTAATGACCGAGGTATTGTGATAAAAGCTAACTGACGGCGATCGACACTAGACTTGATAAACTGGGCCTGATTGAGCAACTAAGTGTCGAGCAACTGGGTCTGCATATGCCTGCAATTGAACAGTGGAATTGAACAGACTGGACCTTCTTATCAAAATAACTCATCGTAACTTACAGAGGAGCGAGGTCAGGTTAAGCAGAAGATCTACCCCATGAATTGACATCAATCTCTAGTACGATACCTTTTATACAGACATAACACAAGGGCAGAATCCCCCGAAGGTGTTATGATTGCAGATTCTCGTCGTTCATCAATCCGGCGACTTAGACCTCGCTGCATAAGCGCATCGCCAGATCGAGTCAGCCGACAAGGCTAACACTGATGAACACAAATCCACGTGAAAATCGATCGAAAGATCATCGACACAAGCAGATACCGAGCCCCTCAATTCTCAGTTCCTACCCCGAATTCCTGTATTTTATCATCGTTATCAAATTTTTAATTCAAGCCTGAGACGAAATGTTTTAAGTTTTTGAGACTCCTTAAAGTGCATGACGTAGGATAGAGCTGTTCCTGTAGTTATATTGAAAAGATGCATGACCCACCAAAACTGCAATTCCTGCTTACGCAACCACGTAGTTATATTGAAAAGATGCATGACCCACCAAAACTGCAATTCCTGCTTACGCAACCACGTAATTAAGGCGTGCTCAAAGCGTTGATTCTGCAAGATGTAGCATATATAATACCACAATATTAAAAGAGACTCTTGATACTTAGCTATTGATACTATTGAAGGTGGGTACAGGATACACACCCGCGACTAAAAAATTCCCACAAAGACAGTGGACGTAATTTCCTCCACATGAGACTGTCCAGAATGACGATGCGGTTCCCTTTCCACATACAAAAACAGGCTTCGGTTCCAGTAGAGCCTGGTTAACCACAGGGGTGTCAGACCCACAACACCTGCACACATCGCAACGGATTACAGGCTCAGTTATGTGTACACCAGTGTCAAGAACATTGTAAACTTGGACAATATTTACTTCCTGCCGCTCTGAACATAGCCCACCTCAAGCTCACTCATTACCATAGCTAATAAAAAGTGTTTCAGTTTGTGGTAAATGAATTGAAGAGTCTTGGAGGTCATAGGAGTTATACCGCAAGCTAGTCGTTTAAATGGCATGCAAAATATGTTGTATTTAAGGTGGTTATGAAGGCCTTAAGAATAATCAAAAAATTGAAATAAAAAATTGAAATACGTTGGCTTGCACCAATTTCAAAATTTGAGATTCATAATATTATATCGTAATAAGAAATCATTCAATTCTGTGCATGTTCAGTCTCTCTACAAGTCTAAGTAGCCACCACTGAAAACCACAGCAAATTATTTCTCTGTCAAGAAAAATTGTTGGAGTTCTAAGTTTGTATCCAAATATTGATTACAGAAACCGACATCCAAAAGTTTGACCCTCCTTCAAACATAAAAATAAAACGAAAAAAATAAAATGGTAGATCTCAATTATTTTCGCTTTAAAAGAAGGGTCAAGTTTTGAAAAACGTGGGCACAAGACTCTCGTGGGGCTCCTCACAATATTCTGGATGAAAGATGTCTCTGGTCATCCCTCATCCATCGCTCTCCCTGCCGTGTCACCATGTCGAGAGCGGCATTTTCCACGTCATCTGCCACGTCTGCAAGGTCTAGACACCAATCCCAAACTTGTCAATTAAATTGCTCCTTTAAAGCGGTGATTGCTTCAAGTCTTTGCGAGAACAGAATTAAGCATCAATCATTTGGCATACAGCTGCAAATCTCAATAGGAATCAGATAAGGAGGTATCTCATCATGGGATTTGACTGAGAGACATTTTGTTCTACCCAACTGAGGAATCAAGGAGGTTTCAGTGTGTGGGTATTGATTTGATGATGCAGTTTGTTTAGAGGGAGGATGTTAAGCTACTAATCTTGTCTTTGGTCAAAAAGTCATTGCTATCTGGAATTTGGGCACTATTCAAGGAGAGATGCTACACAAACATGTCTTTGAATGGTTGAATAGCTACATTGTTGTTTTGTGTAGCATATTATACGTTTCTTTCTCAAAAATTCATCTAATCAACAAAATTCATGCACATGTAGAAAAATTTAGCCAATCAACAATTTTTTTAAAAAAGGAACTAATTATATTACATATTAAGTAGCTACATGTAAATTGTGAAAGTTTTTATAGTTGATCTCAATATCAAAGTTTTGGATTATTGTTGACAATTCTTAATGACATGGAATTTACAGAATGTTTGGTCCTTTCTTATATGGTGTCCAAAATGGCAGTTCAATCTCACAAAGTTTGCCTGAAATTAAAGTTAAACTTAATGAGGCCCATTGGTGAATCTAAAAACAAAAGCAACACATTGCAGCAGATTCATTGTAATGTTTCTATGATTACTATGGTTTAAAATAATCTCTTCTTTTACTATTGTTTTCAAGTAGGAATTATAACAAATGTGATGAAAATGGTATTTTCACAAAGTAGAAGAGATACATTAAAAGAAAATGGTATTTTCACAAAGTAGGAATTATAAAAAATGGTATTTTCAAGAATAAAATAATTTATAATTAAGACTTGGAAAGTTTTTTTAAAAAAGTAATCTTATTATTCATATTTAAAATAACTCTTTAAAATTATTTCTATTAAATTTTGTTGTATCTTTTTTTTTAAAAAATAAATTAAATGCACACAAAAAAATCCATTAAACTATCATTTGGTGATGATATAATATAATTAACAATAAGCACAAGCTTTCTTCTTTCTTGAATTTAGAGAAAAATTTAAAAGAGTTGTCATAAGTAAGAAACTGTAAGTAAGAAATTATTACTTAATAACTTTAATAGATAATGGAATGATTTTTTGTGAATAGTAATGAAAGTAGATATACAATTTAATAAAGTATCACATCTTCATAAGATCAATAAGGAAAAAAACATACATATAAAGTAAAATCAACTATTGTAGCTTTCTAACCATTCAATGTTATTTTTGGCCTAGATTAAGATAAAATACTATTCTATCAAACTTGCTTATTTAAAAAAATAATACAATCTATTTCATATCATAAATATCAATATTTACTAATATATTTATTTGAATAAGTAAAAATAAATAGAATTAAATAGAAATAAATAAAAGTAGATTAAATTGATAATATCTCACTAAAAAGCTTTTTAAAAGATTTATAAATGTAGACTTGAGTTTATAAGTATTTATAGGTGATTAATAGGTTGAAAACTTTGTAAATAAGTTGGCTACATATTTGACATGTTGGCCACTTATATTATAAGTTAGCAATGTGGTGCATATGTTAGAAACTTGTCTTATATATCACACAAGTTAGATACATGTCACAAAATTTAAACAAGTGTTATGTAGCTGATAGGATATTGCCATATAATTTTTTAGATAGATAGTATATATAAAGATAATAATCAAGCCTTTTTCACTCTTAAAAATATTTTTTTTTACTTCTAATCTATTTTTAAGAATCTCTAATCTACTTACCTTTGATAATAGCTATTTTAGTTTTTATATATATATAGAAAAATATTAAAATGATCCAAAATTTTGTTAAATTGATCTATATGTCTAAACCATCATTACATCTCTTTTAACCTTATCCTCATCCCTCCTCCCTTCTCCTCGTTCTCCTTGGTCCCATTCTTGCAGCCTCTATTTTCTCAATTTCTATCCTTTCATCCCAACCTCCCAACTTCCAATTACAAAATTCGATTCTTGCAACCTTCACTTGCATATTTCTCTGCCTTAAAGGAGCTCTATAAATGACCACCAAATATTAGCTAGATTATTCTTTCGTATAAAAATAAACAATTCAAGCTGAGCATGCATGTAAAAGTTTGGTATTTTTTTATAAAACTATCATAGACATATATAATTATTATGATATTTATCTATATGATTAAGTAGAAGTAGATAAAAGTAGATTTATTTTATAATATTTTTTAGAGAATCTTTTTAGAAGCTATATAGATACTCTTTTGACTTTATATGTATTTATAGTTTATTGATAGGTTAGAAATGTAGTCAATAAGTTAATCATGTGTTGGTAGCTTGTGGAATAAGCTAACTATGTAGCATACATATAGAAAACTTGTCTTGCAAGTTAAGATACATGTCTTACAAAGTCAATATATTTTTGAGGTTCTATAATATATCACTACATAGCTCCAAATTAAGAGTATATATAGAGGCAAGAATGAAGCCTTTTTCACTCTTATCAATACCTTTTTAGCCTTTAATCTTCTCTTAAGACTTTTTAGTCTTTTTGTCTTAAGCAGTAGCCATTTTAGTTTAATTTTATATCATCTTTGAGTGATTTTTTAGTCTTTTTAAGTGTCATAAGAGTGTATTGATATTTTATTTTTTTAAAATTTATATCCTTGAAAATTTGATAAGAGTGTTAATTTTTTATTTTTATCTTTTTTAGAAGTGAGTGAATTATTCCACTTCTATTATTTTATTTTGAAGATTGCAAATTATCTACTTTTAAACAAACTATTTAGTTTTTTAATACCAATTTTTTTTCCTTAAAAAAAAGTAGATTATCTCTCTTTTAAAAAATTATCATTTGATATTAGAGATTGCGGACTATCTTCCTCTAATTTAACTTGTAGATTTACTAAATTATTCAAAATAGAAGGAAAAATCATAGAAGCTACACTTAATAGAAGTTAGAATAGATTTGTAACTATTGCAAATCTTCACAAACTTATCAATACTCTTAGAATAGAAATTTCATGCATCACCAAAGCCAACTATAAAAATACTAATATTACCTCTAAAAAAGAAGTTAAGAATCTATGACAAGAAGTTGTGGAATTAAAGAAAGCAAGTAAATTGACATCACAACCAAATCTAGGAAGTTTCATTTTTACATATATGACGGAGATACGGATTAATATGCTTCATAAGTTTGATGGAATGAGATCAAAAATTTGAGGATTTTTGTAATAAGTCAAGCTCTATTTAAGGTTGTCTCCCTTTTAATATCCTGATGGATTTACTCAAGTTAGATTCATAGGTACACTTCTATCTAGAAGTGCTTTTTTTTTAGTTTATATCTTTAATAGAAAATGATTTATGACTCTTTTTCTCAGGGACATGAATCTCAAGGAAAGAAAATCTTTAATACACTCTGATATTATTGAAAAAAAGTAGAAAGTCTTTCAAAAATGATATAACATTGAATTAGAATGGCTATTTTCAAAAACAAGAAGATTAAAAAATCTTAGAATATGTCACGAACATATAATTGAAGAAGGTTCCACAAGGTTCCACAAGGTTCTAGGAGGTTTAAGAAAATTCCAAAACTTTCCAATAGATTCTAAAAAAGTTCTAGAAGATCATAGGAGGTTCTAGAAGGTTTTAAGAAGCTTTAGATGATTTAGAAAGTTGCCAAAGAAGGATCTTACACTTACTTTATTCTCAAGCCCAATAGAAACTTCTCAAGAAGCTTCTTAAGACCTGATATATATAGGAGTCAAGGGTAAAGAGATCCTCAGTCTCAACAATTCACTCCTTGTCGTCTAGCCAAGACCTTCTTCCCTTATATCTAATTGTTGTTTTAATGTTGAATTAATTCCATTCCATGGTCTTGAATCCTTGTCTTATATATGGTCCCTAATAATTTGTCAAGACTGCCATAAAATAATATTAGCAGCTTGGTCTTTCTTGACAGAGAATGGATAATCTTTCTTCTTGAAAGTACTATAGCATTCTAAAGGTTGCGAATTACCCTTCCTTAGACTAATATTGTTCTTTTCTTAATATTCTTTTGATTTCTTTTCTTTATATCATAGATCACTTTTTTTTTCTTTTTTTTCTTTTCAAGAAGTATATTTTTTTGATTTTCAATGGCAAAAGGTAGAAAAGTCAATATGAACCACTCAAAAGAGATCAAATTAGATTCTATTATTAATACTCTTGAAGCATTGAAGATTAATACAAAAACTTTGTCAAAGTAGAATGAAAAATTATATATGACCATACATAATGGTCAAAGAGCCGGAGTGCCTCAACCACTACATTAAATTGCAACAAAGGTTCCAAATTCTCAAATGACTATGTCTACTTCAAACATGGAAGGTGCATCTACTCAATGCAATGATCTGACAATAATAACAACAAAAGAACCAAAGATCAGCCTTTCAAAAAAGTTCAATGGCACCCGCTCAAAATTTTGTGGCTTTGTAAACCAAGTATGACTAATCACCTTCCTTCAACGTCTATAATATTCCATTGAAGCCTCTCATGTTGGTTTGGTTGGAATCTTATTCTTGAGTCAAGCTTTATCTTGATTTGTTCCATTATTTGAAAAGAATTCTTTTATATTGTATAATTTTGAAGCATTTTTGGCAACATTTTTGGAAGTATTTGGTGAACATGATAAGGTTCATTTTTCAACAACTAAAATGTAAAGCCTTTGACAAGAAACTCACTCTACATCAATTTATGCCTCAGATTTTTGACAATTAACATGTGATATAAATTGGGCAAAAGATGCATTGATGAGCCAATTTCATTGAAGATTAAGAGACGATGTCAAAGACTTATTGTTGTTTATGCCAGATCCTCTAATACTTAATGAAGCCATTAGTTAAGCTGTGAAGTATGATAACCATTTATATCAACAATAATAAGATAAACGTTCTTTAATTATGCCACATGTATACACCAATTATTCTACATCTTCTTCACCATTCAATTGTAATGAGCAATTGGAAGTAAAAGATATACAAATTGATGCAGTTTGTTTTTAACTTCTTTCTGAGGAAGAAAAAAAGTGTCAAAGGGAACTTGGCTTATGCTTATATTATAAAAAATTGGGCCATAAGGCTAATAATTGTTCAAAGAAATGCCACCATACATATCAAATGAAGAATGCGGCCACATCATCAAAAGCATTGTAAGAAAATGAGAGCATTTAACTATAGTATGGTGTCGTGATGTAACACGATTAATAGGTGAAAGAGTGTGGAGATTATTATAATTTAAGATATCTTAGTTCAAAGTATTAGAACAAATTATCTTAGAAATATAGTTAATAGCCAAAGGGGTAGAAAAATTAAAAGATATTAATGCTGCCTTTTAGATAGGTGACTTCTACTTACTTTGTAGTACTATAAGTAAGGCAAATCAAAGTAGATTGGAAAAATAAATGATATAGGAATCTTTAGAAGAAAGTTAAGAGTAAATTCTAGAAAAAAATTACTTAGAAAAACTAGATATTGATACCCGGAGAGGGCCGGTTATGAACCAGGGTCGAAATCAGACCCTGAGGCACAAATCGAGTCTTGACGACAACTCTGGGACTCTCTAGCAAATCGAAGAATGGGGTTGAAGAAAAGGTTGGATAGGATTTTTATGGGCGTTGATGTTGGGTGATTTGGAGTTGATATGAATTTGTAAGAGCTTTGCACAGTTGAGTTTTTTTTTGGATGACTTGGGTTTTATGAAATAAAATAGGGTTTATGTTTTGAGTGGTTTCGAGAGTTTTGTTCTAGATCTACAAGTGAATTTTTTTGAATTCATGGTTATAGTTGTGTAGAATACATGTTGTGAATTTGAGCTTGATCTAACAGTTGAACTGAGAGATATTGAGGTTTAAGTGAGTCAAGGTCTCAGAAAGTAGAATTTTAGATCTAGTGAGGGTTTTTAAGATTTCATGCAATCTACTGGTTGGATTGGAGTCAAACTCATGTGAGAGGATATTAGAGTTGTTTTCCTATATCCATGAGAAATTTGAAACCAATCGAATGGCGCAAAGAAGAGAAATTGGCTCTGGAAGATTGACAACAAGATTGGAGAAGGAGGCCGGCTAACACCCAAACACATTTTTGAGGTTTTCGTCAATTTGGTAACTTCGATCCTTTTCAAAAAAAAATTTCTTGTTTTGAACTTGATTTTTAAGAAGTGTGCAAATTTTGAATTGAGATCAACGGTTTATTCATTAGATATTGAGGTTTAAATCTGTCATATGAATTACTAGGATTTGGATTAGGATTTGGCTAGGGTTCGGTTTAGGGTTTGGATTAGGGTTTGGATTAGAATTTGGCTAGGATTTGGATTAGGATTTAGGATTTGATTAGGATTTGGCTAGGATTCGGTTTAGGATTTGGATTAGGGTTTGATTTAGGGTTTGGATTAGGATTTGATTAGGATTTGATTTAAGGTTTGACTTAGGGTCTAGGATTTTGATTAGGGTTTGGATTAGGATTTGGATTAGGATTTGGTTAGGGTTTGATTTAGGATTTGGATTAGAGTTTGGACTAGGGTTTGGTTAGGGTTTGATTTAAGGTTTGGTTTAGGGTTTAGGATTTGGATTAGAGTTTAGGATTGGATTAGGATTTGGATTAGAATTTAGGATTGGATTAGGATTTGGATTAGAATTTAGGATTTGGTTAGGGTTTGATTTAGGGTTTGGATTAGGGTTTGGTTAGGATTTGATTTAAGGTTTGGTTTAGGGTTTAGGGTTAGATTGGAATTTGGTTTAGGATTTGATTTAGGGTTGGTTTAGGGTTTAGGATTTGGAATAGGGTTTAATTTAAGATTTATTTAGGATTTGACTTAGGGTTTAGGAATTATTAGGGTTTAAGATTTAATTAGATTTGGTCTAAAGTTAAGTGAAATTCAATAGGGTTTTAACTAGAATTAAATTAAGGTTGAATTGACATATATTTGAATAAAATTTGTGATCATTCTAATATTTTTTTAAGAATTTTATTGTTTGTTTGAAATTTCTTTGAGTTGTTTTGAATTTGATTACGTTTTTTTACCATTATTATAGTCTAATTAGAGCATTATAAGTATTCTATTTAGAATTTTGTTATCGCAATTTCTATTCTTCCTTCTACAGTCAAGTGCGCGGAGCATTCTCAAGCAAGACTTCACACATTACAACAACGGACTGGGCAATAAGATTCTTTACTATCACAAACCAAAAAAAATCATATATTCTCTATCAGCCCTTCTTGTTATTTTAGTATACCCATACAATTAGGAGTTACAAAACTAGATTGTCATGCATTACTTGACTTGAGAGCCTTTGCATGTTTTATTGACCAAGAATTTTTTAAATCACACAAAATCTGTATGGTCAAAAAATCCAAAGCCATACATATAGAAGTAATAGATGGTCGACCTTTATCCTCTAGATATGTTACTTATGAAATGATTCCATTAGAAATAACCTTTGACAATGATGACAATCAAGTAGTATTCAATGTCATCAAATCACCATCACGTTCAATCATTTTAGGACTCTCATCGCTTGAAAAATACAATCCATAGATAAATTATGAATCATGAAAGTTAGAATTTTCTCTAGAAGGTCATGGAATCCCTAGATCTATGAAAAAGCTTCTAAGACCTGACAAGCCAAAACTTTAATAATATTTATTTCTTAGAGATAGAGTATTTGTGAGGGAGGTAAACAAGGTACTATGTTTGATATCTACGTAAATCCACAATCGAAATGTGTGGTTCTTACAACAACAATTCTAAAGGCGTATAAGGATTTTATAAATGTATTTGAAATAAAAAATGTAGATATTTTGCCAAAGCATTGCCCTTACAATTATGCGATTGACCTTCAAGAAGGTGCTTAACTACCATTTGGATCCATCTACAATTTATCCTAGAATGAGCTTACAACTTTAAAAGAATATATCGAAGAAAATTTGACTAAGAATTTTATTTGATATTCCAAGTCGTCAATTGGTGCTCTAATATTATTTGTGAAGAAAAAAGATGGATCTTTACAAATGTGTGTTGATTATCACAGTCTTAATAAAATCACGGTAAAAAATCAATATCCATTGTTGTTGATATTCAGACTTCTTAATCAATATAGCCAAGCAAAGATCTTTACGAAGATTGATCTATAAAAGATGTATAATTTGGTATGCATTAAGGAGGGAGATGAATGGAAGATAACATTTTTCACCAGATATGGATATTTTGAATATAATGTCATACCTTTGGGACTTACGAATGTACTGGCCATATTCCAATACTTAATGAATGACATATTTTTTAAACATCTTGACTATTTTGTTGTGATCTATTTAGATAATATTTTGATCTTTTCTAAGAATTTGAAAGACTACAATATATATGTTTGTTTTGTGTTGAAAAAGCTATGAAGTATTGGATAATATGCAAAACTAAAGAAGTGTGTATTTCATGTGCCTCAAGTCAAATTTATTGAATATATTATTTCCAATAAAGGCCTTTTATGGATCCAAAGAATGTACAAGCAATCATCGATTAGGCAAAGTCAAAAACTTTACGTGATGTTCAATGCCTTATAAGATTTGTAAACTTCTATAAGATTTTTGTTAGAAATTACTCGAAGATTGCTACTCCACTTATGCAGTTGACATGCAAGGAAAAGCTTTACTAAGCTCCAAAGCAGAGAAAGCTTTTCAAAGCTTATAAGATGCTTTTATAACAGCTCTAATTTTGATACATACAGATTTTAACAAGCCTTATTTTATGGAGACCAATGCCTGAGACTTTGCATTGACAGCAATCTTATCACAATATAAAAAAGATAACAAATTTTATCTAATTTCATTTTATTTTAAAAAGTTCTCAGCTATAGAAATTAACTACAAAATCTATAATAAAGATCTACTTGCTATTATAGATTCTTTTGAAGAATGGCGACACTTTCTTCAAGGTTGTTCTCATCAAATGATTGTACATAATGATTACAAGAATCTTGAATACTTTAGGTTAGTCCAAGTATTGAATTGTCACCAAGCACGTTATTGTGTTGTAATATAGCTATATGGTGAAAGATGATAATATGGATCTTATTATAGAAGAGCCAAGTTAAAAGATAAAATAAAAAAATATGGATAAAAGATAAGAAGATAGTAAAACTTTTAGTAGTAGTATTGCCTTTTTATAAAAGTGACTTCTATTTACTTTATAGGGCCATAAATAAGACAAAATAAGGTAGATTGGAAAAATAAATAATATAAGTATTTTTAGAAAGAAGTTAAAAGTAAATTCTAACAAAGATTACCTAGAAAAATTAGATATTGATACTCAAAGAGGGCTCGTTAGCAACTTGAGTCGAAATCAGACCTTGAGGCACAAAATCGAGTACCTATGGTGTCGTATTACGTGTTGTTTTACTTAGGAATGCACCGGGCACCTAGCTGTGGAAGGTGAGATTGTGTTTCACAAGTAGCTAAGAAATCTTAATAGGTTTCATCCATATAAGAAGAATAAAATGTGAATTTTAATTCAAAAGTACTTAAAACACTCTTCTTAGTAGTTTTAACCATTCATAAATTCTAATTACCTTATTACTTTCATATTTAATCAATTTAGATTTTTCTTGTAAGCCCTAATCTTAATCAGTGAGCTTTAACAAGTTGTAACATCCAATCCGACCATCCACTTGATGTGGAATTTTGCATGCAATTGTCAATATAAGTCTTCTATATGCTCAAGAATTTTAAGCCCAATCTAACTTACAAATTGTAAAAAAACCTCCAAAAATTGCACTGATGTCACTTGGCCGCCAACTTGAAAAGGGAAGCAAAAATTCCAGCAATGATTTCTCCTTTTTCAACCATTAACTTTATTTAAAATTTTGTATGTAGCTTTGTCTTTAAATCCTTCAATACCGTGCCAATTTTCACCTTAATCCAACTAATAGATCTTTAGATATCATAGAAATCCTACCCAACTTCAAACTATCACCTTCCAAAATCCTCTTGTGCTAAAAACTAGATATCTCTAAACCACGCCATTAGATTATTACAAAATTTTGTATACACTTAGCACATCCAATAATCCAAAAACTATAAGGTTTTCAACTATAGATGTCATACCAATTGTAAAAATTAGTCAAAATTTCTAGCCCTAATTATATTATATAAAATTCAAATTACTGATACGAATCCTAACTTTGAACAATAATTGCTAAGTACTCCAAAGCCTTCTCAAAACATTTCTTATATCTTTGAAAAGAACTTTAAGCTAGCACTCAAACTCTAATCTTTGATCTTCAAATGACCCTCTATTTTGCCCTAGGCTGTCGTTTTAATAGCCAAAGATTTGATTTCGACCCTGTCTCACAAATGGTCGACCCTCAAGTATCAATCTAATTTATCCTAAGGTATTTTTAGTCTAATCCTACTCTCAACTTAATCCTAGTACCAACTATACTAATTATTTACCTCTTCTAACCTGATTTTATTAATTCATGGTCTTTCTAAGGTAGTAGAAGAGTCTCTACAACCTAAAAGGTAAAATTACTAACTAACCTTCAACCTACTAACTATTAAGATAAAAAAATAACCTAAGAGGCTTTTATAAAATCCATTTTTAGATACCTCAAATTATAATTAAACTAAGATAATTAGATATTAATTAAAAATATAACTTTGATTATAATTTCACTATATAGTCGTATTACATCACAACAACGGTAACTCGGGAATTATTTTGCAAAATAGACAATAGGATTTGATAGCAAACTAGATAGGATTTCTATGAGCATTGATTTTGGACGATTTAGATTTTTTATTACTTTTTAAGAGCTTTACAAAGTCAAGTTTGTTTTCAAATGACTTGGATTTTGTGAAATAAAATAGGATTGACGTTTTTAATGATTTCAAGAGTTTTGTAATAGATCTGTAAGTGAAATTTTGTAGGTTAATGGCCATAGTTGTGCTTAATATGTATTCTGAATCTTAGCTCAATCTAATGGTTGAATTGAAGATTATTGAGATTTAAGTAGATCAAGGTCTCAGAAAGTAGAATTTTAGGTTTAGTGAGGATTTTTAAGATTTCTTACAATGTATTAGTTGGATTGGAGTGAAATTTGTATGTAAAGATATTAGACTTGTTTTCTTATATGTGTAAGACTTTTGAAATCAATTGAATGGTGAAAAAGAGAGACATTGGCTCTGGGAGATTGGCATCAAGGTTGAAGAAGGAATGTGGCCAATATCTAAGTACGTTTTTGAGGCTATCATCTATTTGGTAATTCCAATCCTTTTCAAAAAAAAATGTGCTTATTGTCAACTTGATTGTTAAAAAGTATACAAATTTTGAGTTAAGATCAATGGCTCATTCATTAGTAATTGTAGTTTAAATCTTTTGAAAGAATTACTAGGATTTGATTTAAGGTTTAGGATTTGGTTTAGGATTTGGTTAAAATTAGGATTTGATTAGGATTTGATTTAGAATTAGGATTTGATTTAGGATTGGTTAGGATTTGATTTAGAATTTAGAGATTATTTTAGGATTTAGGATTTGGTTTAGGATTTAGGATTTAAAATTTGGTTAGAATTTAGTCAGGATTTGATTTAGGATTTAAGATTTTATTTGAGTTTGTTTAAGATTTAGTTAGTTTTTGGCCTAAAGTTTGAATGAAGTCCAATAGGATTTTAACTAGGATTAATTTAAGATTGAATTGAGATATATTTGAGATATATTTGTGATCATTCTAATATTTTTTTAAGATTTATTAGTATTTCTTTGTAATTTCTTTGAGGTTTCTTTGAATTTGATTAAAGCTTGCTTAGTATTATTATGGTCTAATTAGAGTTTAGTTAGTATTCTATTAGAGTTAGGATTTTATTGTTGCAATTTTTATTCTACCTTCCACATCCAAGTGCCTAGAGCATTTTCAAGCAAGACTTCACATATTACAACATATTTGGTGAACCCGACGTGGAAAGCTTGAGGTGGAAGGCATTTGATTATCTTGAATTATTTGAACTATGGAAATAAAAAGGACAAGAGAGTTAAAAGAAGAGCTTTGGGTGGTACATAAATTGGAGCTTTTGAATTCTTGGAGCTTTGCAAACTATCTTAAAATACAATGGCAATATTTGGATTATCATGGAGTACTATAAGACTTTATAGATATATTGGAGCATTTTGAAGTATCATAAGGTATTTATTGGAGCATTTCAAGGAATATTTTTGATCATTATAGAACAAAAAGAAAGATGTATCATCATGGTCTTTGTATAGGTCGAATATTTTAGATGGGTCAAATATTAGTGAACTTTTTAAGACTTTCTGTATATTCATGGAGGAGTAACAAAGAATGCAAGCAATTGAAAAAGATATCGCAAGCGCATTGTATGGAGTCATCAATAAATTTGGGAAGTTTGAAGGATGCAACATCACTAAGTTTTTACAAGTTTATACATGTGAGATAGAAACATGTCAAATCCCTGAGGCAAAGATGATCTTAAGCATACATTTGGCTATTGAACCTAGATTTTATAAAAAATTGAAGAGATTGCTTGGAAGAGGTGTAGAAACATGGTCAAAATTTCAAGAACTTTTGAAGGAAGAATTTATTGATCGAGATGAGGATAGGATTACCAAGCAAAAGTTTTTTAATTGGATAGAATTGTAACCAAACAAGCATATGGATCTTTATGAATTCTTAGAAGAATTTGATAGGAGATTTTATCAACTCTCATCCTCAGAGAGATGATCATTGGGTGCTTTAAAGATAGAGTTGTTTTTAAATGGTCTTGATGATGCCTTAGGAGACAAGTTTTTTCATACTTCTTATAGATGAGTCTGTAGAGAATGATTGTATCAATAATTGGGAGAAGTTGAAGGAAATAGTAGTTGTTTTAGTAAGGCAATAAGAAGCAAAAGCTAAAGGAGTTGTAATATGGCCTAAGAAATCTTCTACTTTGGCTTCTATATCATCTTTATTAATACAAGGGATTAATCTTAAAAAAAGAGAAATAGAAGAGCAAGTGGATATTGAAAAAAAGAAGTCTAAAAACTACAAATACTTAGCATCAGCAAAGAATGTACTCTAAGAGAAGTGTGGAGAAAGATGTCTCTTACTGCCAACACCTTTTACTTATAGATGGAGTTTACATCCCAAGTACATGGACTTCATCTAGAGTCACCTTCATCCTTTCAACTAGATCTAGATTCATCTTAATCTAGCCGCCACCTTAAAATCCTAGCCATCGTCATAGTAACTTCTTTTAATCCTTTGCTACCTTTTGACTTTTAGCAGCTTACTATGATTAATCTTTATGTGGTGGTAACTAAGTAAGAACTTGTTGATCTTCAATACTCCTACTTTGTTAATTTTTAAAAGGTTTTTAATCCTAATCTCTGAATCAAGTCATGATGTCTTTCCTTCACTAATGCCTTTGTAAGTACATTAGCAAGCATGTCATTTGTAGCACAATACTTCATACCTATTATTCCATCTTCAATCTTCTCTCATATGAAATGATGTTGAACATCAATGTGCTTGGTCTTTGAATGGTGTTTTGGATTTTTGAAAAATGCAAGACATCCTTGATTGTCACACATAATTAGAGTTGCTTTTAATTGCTCTAGACCAATGTCTTCTAAGAGTTGCCTTATCCAATATGCCTCCATTACACAATGACTTGATGCCATATACTGTGCTTCCATCGTTGATCTTGCAATGGTAGGTTGTCTCTTGCAATTCCATGAAATGGCTTCTACTTCAATGAAGAAGACATATCCCATTGTGGATCTTCTATCATTTGCATCTCCAGTCCAATTTGCATCACAATAACCTTACAAATCAATGTTCTTATCACCAAGGCATAATTTGAAGTCTTTTGTATCTTTTAAGTACTTCAATATCATTTTTACCATTGTCCAATACATTGGTCTAGCCTTAGACATGTGTTGGCTTACAACACTTACTGCATATGCAAAATTCACTTTTGTAGCCACTATTGCATATATGAGTGAGCCTACTGCTACTTTATATAGAATGTCTTGCATCTCACCTTCAACGTGTGTAAATTCTTCATGCTTGAGCTTCATCAACTTCAAATTTGCCTCCAAGGATGTTCCAATGGGCTAGCATTCCTCCATATTCAATCATTTCAATACTTCTTCAATGTACTTGGTTTGGCTCATTGTAATGGTCTTGTTACCACAATCTCTTACAAATTCTACTCTCAAGTAGTAATGCAACTCTCCCAAATCACTCATCTCATATTTTTTTTTTAATTTGGCCTTCATGCAATCCAACTTTTTTATATTGTTAGCCAAGATGATGAAATCATCAACATAAAGGATTATAATTAGCAAGAACTCTCTAGATTATATCAAATACATGAATGATCAACCTCACTCCTCACAAATCCTTCATTGATAAAGAAGGTGTCAATTCATTGATACTATGTCTTTGGTGATTGTTTCAATCCATACAAGGATTTTTTCAATTTGTACACAAGATGTTCTTTGCTTAGTTGTACAAATCCTTGAGGTTGATCCATGTAGATGTCTTCTTACAATTCTCCATTCAAAAAGGTTGTCTTCACATCCATTTGGTATATTTTCAAATCCATTACTGCCTCAATTGCTACAATAGTCCTAATGGTGGTGAATTTGGCAATAGATGCATAAGTCTCATTGAAAATAATTATAACAACTTTTGAAAATCCTTTGGCAACTAATCTTGCCTTATGCCTCACTACCACATCCATTGCATCTCTTTTAGTCCTAAATATCCACTTACAACCAACACTAGATTGATTTGCTAGAAGAGGTGCCATTTCTCATGTACCATTGTCCATAAGAGATTGGTACTCTTCTTCCATAGCCTTCTCCTACTTGATTGCATCTTCATACTTCATAGCATCACACAAAGACAATGGATCAGCAAGAAGATTAATATTTGCATATTTTTCACTTACTTGAGGGAAGATGTGATCCTTCTATCATTCGCCACATTACCTTCTTTCTCTCAAAGGATATCTTCTTTCACTTGTAGAAGAACATTCACCTTGTTGCACTCTATGTTCTTTTCCAACCTTCTTCTCTCTTAAAGCTTGTCGTTTCTTACTCAATAGTTGATACTCTTCATCATTATCATCAACCCAATCTTCAACAACTTCATTTCTTTCATTGTTAGTCCTAGCAATTGTAGGAGCCGTCATCTTTTCAACCTTCTTTGGCTTTTTATCTTCATCATCTTCATTATCTCCATCTTCTTGTTTCTTCATTGAATTCAAAGATGTATCCACAAACACACCATTACTCCTACTTTGACACATCTCTAAGTGCTCACAAGCACTCTTGTGCTCCAAAAACTCAACATCACAATTATTGATGATCTTCTTAGTTTTCAAGCACATTTGTCTATATACCTTAGTACCTTCAAAATAACCAAGAAACACATACTTTGTACCTTTTGCATCAAGTTTCGACCTCATACAATCTGATATTTTTGCATATGCAATGCAACCAAAGGTCATCATATGAGAAATATAAGGTTGTCTCCTACTCCAAGCTTCTTGTGGTGTCATTGATACAAGAGCACTTGTTGGATACATATTTCTTGTATACACTGCATTCACCACAAATTCATAGCCAAGATTTTACACATGAAGCATGCTCCTGGTCATCTCTACAATGGTTTGATTTGCCCTTCTAGCAACACTATTTTGTTATGGAGTATATGGAGTTGTGGTTTGTCTAGGAATTCCTTCATTCTTCAAATAAACATCAAATTACTTAGACATGTACTCACCTCCATTGTTCGTACGCAGCACCTTGATCTTGCATTCACTTTGTTTCTCAATAAGTGCTTTAAACTCCTTAAACTTCCAAAAGCATTCAATCTTAGTTTTAAAAATGTAGATTCAAATATTTCTTGAATAATCAACAATGAAAGTGAGAAAATATCTTGATCTTCCAATACTTGTATTCTTCATAGGTCTATGTACATCTGAATGGACAATCTCCAGTAACTTGATAGCATATGTTGCTATACTCCTTAGAAATGAGGTCTTTTGTTGTTTGCCTTGTATGCATCCTTCACATTCAAGTTATTTTGCATTTTAGCTTGTATTGCCAAGATCTAATCCACTTACCATAGGCTTGAGCTTTCTCATGCTCTTCACATTCAAATGGCCAAGGCAACAATGCCATATATTCAACTTATTTTGGTTTGATGTAAACTCAGAAAATGGAGCTACTTCTATTCCATTCACCTTCTTACAAATGAGGTAGTACAAATTTTCTTCTTTCAAGCCTTTGAAGACCTTGTCTCTACTTAATTTTCTTAAAAAACATCCATTTATGCCAAATTAAACTTTAAAACCTTCCATTATAAGTTTACTCATCAAAAATAGGTTTTGTTTCATCTTAGGTATATGAAGGACATTTTTGAGTTTGATCCTATTGGTTTCTCAATTCACAACTACTTCCACCATAATAGAATCAATTCCAATAGCTTCACATGTGCCACTATCCGCCAATACCACGTTTGATGCTAGAATAGTCTCATAAGTGCCAAATAAACACATATAAGGTGTCATATGCTTAGAACAATCTGAATCCATAATCCATCTTGACATCGCAGCCATAGAGGTTCCATTTGTTGCCGTGAATACATAATCTTGTCTTCCAAACTCATCTTATATATTATTTGTATTGTCCTTCTCCATCTTTTTGTCTTTGTAGCAATTTCGAGCAAAATGGCCTACTTTGCTACAAATGAAGCAAGATTTGCCATTATCTTGTTGATTTGGATAGTTGTCCTTGCCTTGACATGAGTAGAGTGCTGAATCTTCACTTTGGGGCTCCTTTTTTTTCTTCTTGATTATTTCATGGATAAGTCTTGTCATCACATAATCCATTGTAAGCTCTTTTAATTTAATGGATTCTAATGCCACAATGAGGTAGTTGTAGGATTCGAGAAGGCTCATTAGCAAGGTGATGAGAATATCACTTTCTTCTAAAGGCTTTTCAACAATTGCTAGTTGGTTTGTAAGAGCCTTTATCTTATTGACATGAGCCATGAGGTCTTTACCTACTTCCATCTTACAAGTGAAGAACTTCCTCCTTGTATAGATGATGTTGGATAAGTTTTTACTCTCATAGATGTTATAAAGAGTCTTCCATACTTTTGTTGGTTCTTTAGAAAAGATAATGTGGAAAAAGTTGGATTCATCTACATTGGTTGCAATCAATCCAAAATCCTTCTTTTCACAATATTTGAAGTCTTTCTCCTTCATTTCAGCATCTTTGCTTGGAGCCTCTTCACTTTCATCTACAATATCCCAAAGATCCAAAGATGCCAACAAAAGCTCCATTTTTACCTTCCAATGGTAGAAATTTTTACTTCTAAACTTCTTAATAACTCTCAATCCTTCACCCTCAATTGAAGCCATGTCTAAAAAAGAGTTGTATCAAAAAAGATTGTAAAAAGAAGTCCTAATGCTCTCAAAATCAGTAAGAAGATTTTGCTGCCTTAGAATCACAAAATCCTTCTTTGTAAACAAACTAGTGTTTTTACTCTCAAAAACACTCTCAACTTCACTTCTAAGACTTCTCACAAGTCTGATGACCTATCTAAGTATCTCAAATCTGATTTTCCACTCTAATATCACTTTTATGCTCACAAATCACATCTATACACCATAAGAGGTTTTTTAAGCACAATCAGCAACTTTAGAACATGAAACTATAAAGTTAGATTACTAAGGATCTATCTCAGGAATAGTACAATGCAAAATTTGCCTTTAGGTGTAAGTACATCAGCAAGGAATGTACTCTAAGAGAAGTGTGGAGAAAGATGTCTCTTACTTCCAACACCTTTTATTTATAGGTGGAGTTTATATCCCAAGTACATGGACTTCATTCAGAGTCACCTTCATCCTTTCAACTAAATCTAGATTCATCTTAACCTAGCCACCACCTTAAAATCCTAGCCGCCACCATAATAACTTCTTTTAATCCTTTTTTGTCTTTTGAATTTTAGCAACTTACTATGATTAATCTTTATGTGGTGGTAACTAAGTAAGAACTTGCTAAACTTTAACACTGGAAGATTCCAATGGAGAAGCCAATTCTTTGTAAATAAAAGAAATTAGATCTTATACCAAAGGTGGTGAAGGAGAGAACAAAGATTCTTTTCAAACTATTACTATGGAAGGGCAAGGTATCCAAAAATTTGAAGGTAATATGAAGATCAAGGATTTGGAAACTAATGACAATGCAGTTAGAAGCTATGGCTATTCTACATTGAATAAGTTTGTGCAAGTTGGTGATAGCAATTTGGATAGAAAATCTCTTAGTGATAAAAAGATATTTTCTACATTTGCACGAGGTAAAGATGTTTTGTTCAATACTTTGGAATATATTGAAGAGTTTAAGGTTGAGCCTTCAAAAGAGCTGGATTATGAATCTACTCAAAGTTATAATCATAGAAGTTATATAAATTTACAACATTATAATATACAAAGTGGTGGAATTATGCATAGGGATGATGATGAAAGTCAAATTGCATATGGCTATAAGACCACGTATGGGTTGAATAAAAGAAGTTATGAATTTTTACATGATCATTATAGAAAAGGTTATAAAATTCACAAGGTTATGATACTAAATGTGGTTGTGAAACCACAAAAGATTATCATGAAAGTTATGAGATTTTTTAAGAGCATGAGATTTTGAAAGGGCATGAGATTTTTTAATATTATGAGGTTTTACAATAGTTTGAAACAATAAAAAGTTATGATATTTCTTAAGGATGCATTCAAGAAGATATAAAGAATATTATATAAGATTATGTAGCAAATAAAGATTATGGAACAAAAGATAAGGATGCCAAGTCATTGACTATGATTAAGTTAATTGTGAGCACTTTTCTTTTGGACAAAGGTCAAAGTTATATAGATAATGCACATATAATGTTAAAACAATTGAATTTTGGCAAAGATAAGATTCATCATCAAGTATGGAATTCAAGGGTGAAAAGTATAAAAATATTCAAATATAAAGACATGGGCAATGGATTTAAAGTTTACCTGGATATCTTAAATAGGACTTGGAATCAAAGAAATAAGAAAAAAGATACAAGCACGATGTATGTGGCTATATGGGAGAGGTTTAGATTTAATCTTTTTATTTCAAATTTTGTACCTCGCTAATGGTTTGGTTATGTGCAAAGGAAGAGATTTCCAAACTACTTGCATATGGGAAATAGAAAGAAACATTGGCATTGAAAAAAATAAATAAATAAATAAATAAAAATTAGAGAAGTATCATTGTAAAACAAGACTATAGAGGTATAAAAATGGTGGTACTCTTATAAGATATAGGTTCCTTTGATTTAAGTTTTATTGGCTTTAAAGAAAAATAAATAAATAAATAAATAAAATAAAAAGAGAAAGAGAGAGAGAGAAAAAAAAAGAATTATGTGAATTGGGAACATTAAAAGATGATGAAAGATTTTTGGTATTTATCAAGAAAATAGATTGGAAGATTTTTGAAGAAAATTGCATATATTGGATTAAAGGATGATGACAATGGAAGTGAGTGAAAATATTCAAACAAAAGCAAATATAAATAAATATAGAAGACTTTGTCAAAGACATAAATCTTTCAAGATAATAAGATGATTTTGATTTGAATAGCAAATATAAAGAAGAAGAATTGGATGAGGACATAGAAAATATTATATGAATCCAACAAAATTGGATTAATTTGGTGCATACTGAAGGATGCACAAGTTCAAAGGGGGTGGATGTTGTATTGTAATACAATTATATGGTGAAAGATGATAATATGGATCTTATTATAGAAGAGCCAAGTTAAAAGATAAAGTAGAAAAATATGGATAAAATATAAAAATGTAAAAAAACTTTTAGTAGTAGTACTACTTTTTTACAAAAGTGACTTCTATTTATTTTATAGGACCATAAATAAGGTAAAATAAGATAGATTGGAAAAATAAATGATATAAGTATCTTTAGAAAGAAATTAAAAGTAAATTCTAATAAAAAATCACCTAGAAAAACTAGATATTGATACCTTAGGAAGGCTAGTTAGCAACCTAGGTCATAATCAGACCCTGTAGTACAAAATTGAGCACCTATGATAATTCGAAGATTCTTTTGTAAAATGGAGAGTGAAATTTGATAGCAAACTAGATAGAATTTCTTTGAGCATTGATTATGGACGATTTAGATTTTTTATGACTTTGTAAGAGCTTTACAAAATCAAGTTTGTTTTCAAATGACTTGGATTTTGTGAAATAAAATAGGATTGTCATTTCTAAAGATTTCAAGAGTTTTGTAATAGTTATATAAGTGAAATTTTTTAGATTAATGGTCATAATTGTGCTTAATATGTGTTCTAAATATTAACTCAATCTAACAATTGAATTGAAGGTTATTAAGGTTTAAATGGGTCAAGGTCTCAGAAAGTAGAATTTTAGGTCTAGTGAGGGTTTTTAAGATTTTTTGCAATGTACTAGTTGGATTGGAGTAAAATTTATGTGAGAAGATATTAGACTTATTTTCCTATGTGTATGAGAATTTTGAGATCAATCGAATGGTGAAAAAGAGAGATATTGGCTCTAGGAGATTGACATCAAGGTTGAAAGAGGCTGGCCAATATCCAAGCATGTTTTTGAGGCTATCGTCTATTTGGTAATTTTGATCCTTTTCAAAAATATTTGTATTTGTTTTCAATTTAATTATTAAAAAGTGTGCAAATTTTGAGTTAAGATCAACAGTTCATTTATTAGTAATTGAGGTTTAAATCTGTTGTAGGAATTATTAGGTTTTGATTTAGAATTAAAGTTTGATTAAGGTTTGATTTAGAATTAGGATTTGGTTTAGGATTTAGGATTCGGTTATAATTTGATTTAGAATTAGGGTTTGATTTAGGATTTAGGATTTAATTTAGGATTTAGAGTTTGATTTATGCTTTGATTTAGGATTTAGGGTTTGATTAGGATTTGATTAAGGGTTAGGATTTGATTAGGATTTGGTTTAAGGTTTAGTATTTGGTTTAGGATTTAGTGTTTGGTTTAGGATTTAGTGTTTGTTTTAGGATTTAGTATTTGGTTTAGGATTTAAGATTTGCTTAGGATTTGGTCAGGATTTGATTTATGGTTTAGGATTTTATTTGAGTTTCTTTAGGATTTAAGATATAGTTAATTTTTGGCCTAAAGTTTGAATGAATTCCAATAGGATTTTATTTTGGATTAAATTAAGATTGATTTGAGATGTTTTTGAGATATATTTGTAATCATTCTAATAATTCTTTAAGATTTCTTATTATTTCTTTATAATTCCTTTGAAGTTTCTTTGAATTTGATTAAAGCTTGCTTAGCATTATTATGGTCTAATTAAAGTTTATTTAGTATTCTATTAGAGTTAGAATTTTATTGTTTCAATTTCCATTCTAACTTCCACAATCAGGTGCCCAGAGTATTGTCAAGCAAGACTTCACATATTACAACAATGTTGAAGTATATCTTTTTCACAATTTGACTTTTGCATCAGATGTTGATTCAAAAGCTAACAAGGACTATAAGATACATTATCAAGATGTTCCTACCTTCAACCAAAAGAAGGCAAGGTAGCATATGATAAACAATGAGCAACCTTGTAAAAATCTAAGAAATTTTATCTTTGAGCAACTAATGTATCAATACCTATGGATTTATCATTTCTTGATCAAGTCCGTAAAGCCTCAAATACAAACCGTCTTATTCTTAATATGAAGTGTCTTACCAACAACCTTCTTAAAGAATCTTCTAAATTCAAGTATGAAGACAACTTCTTATTCTTTGAAGATTGTTTGTTCATTCCTTAAAGACCAATTTGCTTGTGCATTCTTCAAACATGCCATGATTTCTCTGTAGTTGGACATTTTGGATTCAACAAGACCTTAGAACTTCTGTCTAGAGACTTTTGGTGGCCTAAAATGTAAAAAGACATTAAAAAATTTGTACTATCATGTGATACTTGTTCAAAGTCAAAGAATCCTTCACATTGGCTATATAGACTTCTTCAACCCCTTCCTATTCCAAGACAACTATGGACATTTATCTCTATGGATTTCATTACATATCTTCTACCATGAAGCTCATTTGACACTATCTTTGTAGTTGTTGATCGCTTGACCAAGATCACACATTTTATACTTTGCAAGAAGTCAATTATTGGTGAAGAGATGGCAAGACTCTTCATTGACAATGTTTATCATTACCATGGGTTGCCAAATGACATTGTGTCTGATCGTGGACCACAATTTATATCAAGATTTTGGAAGGCACTCTTGAAGATTCTTAAGATTTACATCAACCTTTCGTTTGCTTTCTAAACTCAAACTTATGGCCAAACGGAGTAGGTTAAATAAATTTTTGAGTAATATTTGAGATATTCTATCAACTACCAATAGGACAATTGGACTTCTTATTTGTCATTGGCAGAGTTTGCATATAAGAATACAATCCATGCATCTATATAGCAGATGCCATTTTATTCAAACTATAGTCATCATGCAAAGTTGAATATGATAGAGCCTTTAAAGTTGACAAATCCAGCAGCAGAGGAATTTGCTACGAAGATGGTTGAACTTCAAGCAACTATAAAGACTCACCTAAAAAGGACTCAACAATGTTATAAGCTACTAGCGGATAAATTAAAAAAAGAACATCCTGTATTCTAAATTGGTGACAAAGTGTGGCTTCTTTGACGCAATATAAAAACCAACAAGCAATGCAATAAGTTGGATTACTAAAGGTTGGGACCATTTGTGATTCAAAAATAAATTAATAATATAACTTATCACTTGGAGTTACCTTCATCTATAAAGATTCATCCTGTCTTTCATGTTTTACTTTTGGAATGGTATAAAGAATCAAACATATTAGATCAAAGACAACCTCTACCTCTAATGGTTGAAATCAATGATAATGTTGAATTTAAAATAGAAGAGATATTAGATTCAAAAATAAGATATAAAAGTCTTGAATATTTGGTCCATTGGTCTAGATATGATATCAACAATCGTATGTAGGAACGAATTGGCAATCTTATAAATACACAAATGAAAGTTCAAAGATTCCATCAATGACATTCATCTAGACCAAAAGTGGCAAAATGAAGAACAGTAACTTGGTAAGATGGCTTCAAGATGAAGATTCTTAATTCTTGGCCTTATAAGAAAGAAGAGGAGGCAACCTTTGAAGATGTAGTTTTTTAAATATTTAAAATATTATAATTCAGTAGTTCAAGTTCACAGCTATAGCTTGTTTATATTCCTTTGAACTTTTCTACTTTATATGATATGGATAGTTAAGAAATAGATGCCTTGCCGATTATACCATCTCAACCAAGTAGCTTGTAAAGTTGACCCCAAGATGAAGAACCACTTGAACTACAAAGACATTGAAGGATACTTAATAATAAGTTGTTGATAATTATATTTGAGGTAGAACCTACCTATAAAGGATGTCTAGAAGGAGTGTTTACAAGACAATTCTATAATGAAGATATTAAAATTCATGCTTGGTCATAAGTAGAAGACTTGGAATACTATTAATGGCTATAAGGACCTATGAACCATTTATCTCACAAAAAATAATTGGAATATATAGCAAACACCATGTGACAGATCTTTAACTTCTTGTGCATATACTAACTTGTTGCAACATTGCTTCTCGGAGACCTCGAAGCTAAAACAAGAGATGATGTCTTGGACATACAACTGAAGAAGGTTCCAAAAGGTTCTTAAAGGTTCTTAAAGATTCTTGTAAGTTCTAAGAGGTTCTAGAAGGTTCTGAAAGATTTTAGTAGATTCTAAAAAAATTCTAGAAGGTCATAGGTGATCTTAGAAGGTGCTACAAGGCTTTAAATGATTTAGGAAGTTTCCAAAGAAGGATCTTAGGCTTGCTTTATTCTCAAGCCTCATAAAAACTTCTCAAGAAGCTTTCTTGGACCTAATATATATAGGAGTCGAGGTTGAGGGGATCTTCAATCTCGACGACTATCTTCTTATGATTTAGCCAGCATCTTCTTATCTTTTATATAGTTGTTATTTTAATGTCAAATTAATTTCATTCCTTAGTCATAAATCCTTATTTTGTATACAATTCCTAATAGGATAAGACTCAAGACTAGAAAGGTGTTGACAAGAGTAAAAGAAGCTTCATTTGTGCCTCTATATATACTCTATATTAGGAGCTATGTGGTAATATTCTATAGGACCTCTAATATGTATTGACTTTGTTAGCTACATATCTTAACTTGCAAGGCAAGATATTTATGTATATGCCACATAATTAACTTATTTTACAAGCTATTACATGAACTGAACTTGTTCCACAAGCTTTTAGTACGCAGTGTCGTGTTGTAACACGAGTATACCGTGAAAATATAAACAAAGGGGACTTTTATTAATGTTCAGTTACCTCGAATATTGGAAGCAACGACCAACTCCAGTGCAAATACTGAGTGGCCAGGTTCAGTCACCCCGTTACAGTCAGCCGGGGCATACTGAAATGCTCCGTTCGATTTCAATAACGGGAGTCAACAGGAAGAGAAAGGACCAATTCACACGACGGGTGAGCCTGGTTCGAAGAGCCAATTGGATCTAATTTCAAGAATCCAATCCGGGTCCTCTTATCTAATATGAGACCTGAATTGGCCAGGCAACCCAATGCAGTCTTACTACGCGCCTCTTAGCCAATCTGACGCGAAGACCAATTTGACCCAATTACGCGAACATCCAGGTTACTACGGGCATCTTACCCAATATGAGACCTGAATTGGTCGGGCGACTCAATGTGGACCCGAGTACGGGGTTTCGATTTTGTTTCAGGCTGTCCTATTCTCTGTGCCGTTTCAGGGAACGTTGTTTTCGATAAATGGATCTCCTAAAGGTAAAAACGGAGGAGAAAGCTCTGACGGCGAGAGCCAATTTCGGATCTAAGCCTTGATGGAGAGAGCCAATTTTGGATCTAAGCTCTGACGATGGGAGCCAATTTCGGATCCAAGACGGAAGATTGAAGAAATCCAGAGGATAAGGTTATGGGGAGAATAAGTTTTGGGGGGGTTTTTTTTTCAGATCAGGGAGTTTTTTGAAGATAGGAGAGCTAGCTTCATGCTTCGGGGTCGGGGAAGAAAAGACAAAGAATTGGGTTTTTCTTCTTCATAGGATTTTGGGAAGACTGAGGCAATCGTTGTTGAAGTCAGTGTTGTAATGGTGAATCGAGATTTTTAATAAAGTGGGTGTGATCACTCTTGACTGTTTTGTGAAATCAAAGTTACATCTATGATTGAAGAATTAAAAGGGTGTCTATAGGATTGAGTATGCGGAGTAAATGAAATTTGTTGGGTTAATCTAACGAGATAGTCAGTGGATACAAGATCATGAGTACAAAGCGATATCGAAGATTAACAGTTTGGGTTGTTCGGGGATCTCTGTAACGTCTAGAGACCTACCGGCCGGGGCAAAAAGGACTTTGACAAGCAGTCGAAGGGCATCCGTATAGATTTACGATGTATTCTTGTAGTCGTTTATATTCCAGCAGTCAAAAATTGATAGACTGCTTGACTTTTGGCGAATCTCCATACTACCTTCTACAGCCAAACGCCCGACGCGTTCTCGAGCAGGAAAGCACGTAATACGACAAAAGTGGTGAACCTGACGTGAAAGCTTGAGGTGGAAGGTATTAGATTTCATTTGATTTTATCTTTATTTTATGAAAAACGAAAATAAAAATTTTGAAGGATTTTTGGGAGAAGTTTCTGGTGGAGATTCTTCTAAAGGGCAAGGTATACACATGGATCCGTCTATTGCTAGTTTGTTTCAAGCCTTCTCATTATTAATGCAGCAACAGCAAAGCAATGATCGAAAGGAAGCTTTGGCAACCAAAGCATTGCAAGCAGTGGTCAATAAAATTGATCAATTTGATGGGAGGAATATTTCAAGGTATTTAAGATGTTATGTTCGTGAAATGGAATTAAATCGGGTTTCTGAGAAGAAAATGGTTGAATTATTTGGACTTGCCACGATACCGGAGATAAGAGACCACATTACATCGATTACGAATCATTATGGAAATTCATGGGAGGTTTTTTTACATGCATTGAAAGACGAATATTTCTTGGAAGATGCTGATCGCGTTACTAAGAAGCTGTTTCTGGGATGGATTGAACGGCCCAATAAGAATTTACAAGCAACAGAGCTACTAAGGAAATTTGAGAGGCAGTACTCTCAATTGTCGAAGGGAGAAAAATTGACATTGGAGCCGAACAAAGTTGATCTATTTCTTCAAGCTGTTGATGGAGAATTGCAAGGGAAATTAGAACTTCTTCTTGAAGACAAAGAAGAAGATGAAGGATTCACAACAAAGTGGAAGAATGTTGAAGATGTGGTAGGGTTGCTCACAAAAAGAGAAAGGAGGAAGGATAAGAGCAATATTCCAAAAACAGTACAAGCACCCAAAGCTCCAGTACGTTCAACACCACCAACAATGCCTACAGTTCAACCTTCGACATCCTTATCAAAGAAAGCAGATATTGGGATCGAAGAAATTATACGAGGAATGCGAGATCTTCAAATCAAATTGGCAAGACTTGAAGAGAATACTTCTACAAATAATTCAAAGAATGTTTGAAAACAAGGATATGTACAAAGATGCATTTGGTGTGATGATGCTTCACACACTAGAAAAGATTGCAATGAATTTAATAATATGATACGGCAATGAATTATTTGCTGGAAAGATGGGAAGATAGCATTAAAAGATAGGGATGATCTTTTTCAAACCAATTTTGGCAAGGGAGGAATGAGAGCATTGGTTCAAGATTACCTAAAAGAGCATAAAACAGCAGCATGAGAAAGTGCAAGTTATGGTGCTAGAGTAGATGATGAAATTGGTGGAAGTACGGAAACTAGTGAGTTTTGGGCTTCTGCCGTTTCTACAATGTAAGAAAAGAAATTACCTCAAAAAGCATTATTGAGGACTGCAGCTACAATACGAAGTAGAACAGGTTTGGAGGATCCTGTTGAGTCTCTTTCAGTTCATGCATATATTGCTAAGAGCCAACATGAAGCTTTGATGGAAGAAAAGAGACGAGGAAATTTTGATGATACTAGAGAAGGAAATTCTTCTAAGAGGCAAACTCGAGGAGACAAGGCTCGGGAGGCAGCTTCACAAGAATTACTTGTAAAGGATACCTCAGCATCATTGGTAGAAAAAACAAAGGAGACAAAAGATAAAGGCAAATCAATTGCTAATAAGCTACTTTTTGACATTGAAGCGGCAACAAATTTGAAAGGGGTGTTAGAAGAACGTATATTAAACGCTAAGGTGGAATTCACATTGAAAGAAGTTTTGGGAATTACAAAGAAGGAGTTTCATGATGTTATCATTGACAGCATTAAGCCAAAGAGGTAATTAATGGACAAAACTGGAATGAGTCATGCTATTGATGCAAGAATATATAGAGATGAAGAAGAGATTGATATTGGTTACCAGCAACCAACAAATGAAAAGAATGGATATAATCAACGAGTACGTTTCGAAGATTTTAGTGACAAGGAAATGAAAACTTTGAGCCATTATACTCGAAAGCATTGGGCAAGGGCGACTACTGAGGTATTGGTGAAAGTAGAAGATATATAAGAACCAATTGTTGCTTTAGTAAACCATGGTTCTGAAATAAATCTTATGTCTAAAGATCTTTATAAGAAGCAAAAATGGCCAATTGACATGGAACATGGATGGGCAATACGAGCAGCTAATAACACATGGGGCGAATTATATGGAGCTTGTCCAGATGTCAAAATTCGGATTGGGGATGTTGCGACAGAGTAACATTTCTTTGTTCAAGATACAACGTCTTATCCATTGATTTTAGGACAATCTTATACTACGGCAACACGGATGGAAACAAAAGTACTTGACGATGGTTATGCTTATGCAAGGATACGTAGCGAAGATGGGAAGAAAGCTGTACAATTCCTAACAGTACTTCCTAACCATGAACGGAATCGAAATAGGTTGAGGGAGAAACCATTGCCAAAGATTGTTGAAAGATTTAAGGATTTTGGGGAGGTACCACGGTAAAGCGAGATTATAGAGGTACAAAAGAGGAGGTACTCTCGCAAGATGAAGGTGCCTTTGATGCAAGTTTTATTGGTATATTGGAGAATAGAAATATTATGTATAACAAAGTTGATGATTTTAAAAGAAAAGAAAGAAAAAGATTATATGATATTGAAGGATAATAATGCAAATTAGGTACATTACAAGATGATGAGAGGATTTTAGGTGTTTATGAAGAAAATGGACTGGAAGATTCATTGGAATTGATTACATCTATTGAGTTAGGAGATAATGATAAGATTGTTGAGATTCATTCAAGAGAGGTTTATACCATGCTTGAATCTTTTCAAGCACCAAAAGTCACTGTAGAGACGAGATATAAAACGGCAGATAAGAAGGTAAAGCGTGTTGCCGGACCATTACCAAAAGATTCTAAAGAACAAATAGGAGAAGCATTAAAAGAAGCAAGTTTAAGAGATCCAATGAATATTGGACATCAGTTTACTAAAGAGACTTTTGAAGAATTGAAGATTGGTTCTGATGGTTCTTTATTGCCGGAGGAAATTACTTGCTTCAAAAAGATGTTGGCTAAATAAGGTAGATCGTTTGCTTTCGAATCTCATGAAATTGGGTGTGTGGATCCAAATATTATAACACCTATGGTTATCTTCACTGTATCGCATGTACCTTGGAATCTAAGACCGATTCTAATACCGAGGGCACATTTACCTAAATTGGTTGAACTATTAAAAAAAAAAGATAAAGATGAAAATATTGGAACCCTCGTTTGAGCCGTATTCTAGTCCATGGTTTACGGTACCTAAGAAGAATGGGTCACTATGGTTTATTCAAGATATGCAACCGGTGAATGCAGTAACTGTCAAGAATGCAGGAATTGGACCTATTGTGGATGAATTTGCTGATGCATTTGCTGGAAGGGCGATCTATTCAATGGGTGACTTGTATTCAGGTTATGATCAATTTCAACTTGCCGAAGGAAGTAGAGATATGACAACAATGAGGACACCCCTTGGATTGGTTAGAATGTGCACTCTTCCTCAAGGCACGACCAACTCAGTTGCGCATGGGATGAATGAGATGAATAAGGTATTGAGAGATTTTATTCCGGAGAAGACTATGCCTTTTCTGGATGATGTTCCTATAAAAGGGTGCAGAGAATGAGACAAGGATGAAACTTTAGATACGAGGGGGTGTTTCAAATATGTTGTTGATCATATACAAGATTGTGAAAAGATTTTAACTCGGCTTGGAGAAGTTCATCTTACATTATCGGGTATGAAGTCCGTATATGGAGTACGAGAGGTTGTGATTGTTGGACATTTATATGGATCTTACGGAAGAAAACCAGATCCGACTAAAATTGATGCAATTGGAAGGATGAAAGAGGATTGTGATTCTTTAACAAAGGTTCGCAGGTTTTTAGGTACATGTATATTTTATCGAATCTGGGTCCTTCATTTTGCTCACATAGCGGATCCGTTATATGAACTGTTACGCAAGGGTTACCAATTTAAATGGGAAGAAAGGCATATTCAGGCAATGCAAAGATTGAAGAAATTATTGATGTCACCTCCAATATTGAGGAAGGTTGATTATAAGTGCAATAGACCAGTGATTCTTACTGTGGACGCTAGTCCAATTGCCATTGGATGGACTGTGGGTGAAGATGATTCAAATGGGAATACATTTGCAGTTTGATTTGGAGCTAAAGTTTTAAGTATTCGTCAGCGTGCATATTCGTAAGTCAAAAGAGAACTTTGGGGAGTCGTTTCGGCTATGAAAGCTGAAAAGGACTATTTGATTGGGGCAGTAGTAGTAATTGAAACAGATTGCTTGCCATTGCTTGGAATGATTACTAACTGTTCAATGCCAGATATTGCAATGTTGAGATGGATTGCTTATATTAAGTCACTAAATTCGGAATTTAAGCATATTACTGGGAAGGATAATTTAGTAGCAGACATGCTATCTCGAGCAAGATACGAGAGGGACGACAAAATGGTTGAAGACATTGATGACGTCGGATTGAAATTCTATTCAATATCAAATCTCAACAGAGAAGACAAGCTATTTCTTGAAGAATCTTATGAAGGAGAATTATTGGATATTGGTCATTACTTGAATACCTTCACTAAACAAGGGAATTGGTCTACAAAAAAATTCAAACAAATAAGAAAAAAAGCATATGGATTTTTACTTCGAGATGGATTCTTATAGAAGAGACCGAAGAAAGGAATTGGGATGCCACAATGAGTGATAGGCAAAAGGGAAGAAAAACTAAAATTATTAAAGGAGTTTCATGATAGTTTATGGGCAGGGCATAGAGGAATCTGGGCTACTTTTGCTAAACTCAAGAAACGATATTGGTGGAAAAATATGTATCGAGATGTGCTCTCATTTGTAGAGTCATGTGAAATCTGTCAATCGTATTCTAATATCCGACATCGAGATGGTCTTCATCCTACGTATCCTCTGGCTATTCATTTTAAATGGGTTGTTGATTTGGTTATTATGCCGGTTGGGTTATGGTAGATGAGATATTTAGTTTTAGCTCGCGAAGATTTATCAAATCAAGTAGAAGGAAGAGCATTGAGTACAAAATCTACAGAGGAGATTTGTAGGTTTTTGCTTGAAGATGTCATTTGCCGCTACGGATGCGTAGGAAAAATCACTGCAGATCATGGAGAATTAAATGCACAAGAAGCTCATAAGTTCTTTGAAAGATGTGGAATTAAACTATCACTAATTACTGCTTATAATCCGGAAGGGAATGCAAAAAGCGAACGCGGTCACCCACCAATTATGAAAGCATTAGTTAAAGTTTGTAATGGGAAAGTTAAAGAGTGGCCGCGGCTTTTGTCATTTGCATTTTGGGCTGATCGAACAACACATAGTTCGGTGACAGGATATATGCCAGTAGAACTTATGACAGGTCGAAAACCAATTATGCCGATTGAAAAAAAGGTACTTACTTGGAGTATGCTACCATGGGAAGATGGATTGACAAGAGAAGAACTTCTGGCTATTAGGATTCGACAATTGGAGCAAAGAACGGAAGATGTCCAGATAGCATTGGAAAGGTTAAAAAGAGCAAGGTTACAAAACAAGGTGTGATTTGATAAGCAACATCGATTGAGACCAAAAGCAATCGAGGAAGGTGACTGGGTACTTGTTTATGACAATAGTCTGGATAATCAACATAGTACTTTGTGGAAATTTTCAAAACGTTGGTTTGAACCATATGTAGTAACAACTGTTCATGATAATGCGACTTACTCGTTACGGGAGTTAGATGGTAAAAAATTGAAAATACCAATTACAGGGAAGCGAGTAAAAATATTTAAACGAAGACATGCGGAGATGAATATGGAAGACCTTAATGAAGGTATAGAGATTCCGCAGCAAGAAGATGAAAGTGATTTGAATGATGAAGGTGACGAAGATGAATTGGACAAAGACGTAGAGGATATATTTTGAATCAAACAGCAATTGGATAAATTGGTGCATACCGGAGGATGCACAGGTTCAGAGGGGGTGGATGTCGTGTTGTAACACGAGTATACTATGAAAATATATAAAAAAGGGATTTTTATTAATGTTCAATTACCTTGAATATTGAGAGCAACGACCAACTCGAGTGCAAATACTGAGTGGCCAGGTTCAGTCACCCCGTTACAGTCAGCCGGGGCATACTGAAATGTTCCATTCGATTCCAATAACGGGAGTCAGTAGGAAGAGAAAGGACCAATTCACATGACGGGTGAGCTTGGTTCGAAGAGCCAATTGGATCTAATTTCAAGAATCCAATTCGGGTCTTCTTATCCAATATGAGACCTAAATTGGCCGGGCAACCCAATACAGTCTTACTACGCGCCTCTTAGTCAATCTGATGCGCGGACCAATTTGATCCAATTTCGTGAAGATCCAGGTTACTACGGGCATCTTATCCAATATGAGACCTGAATTGGTCGGGCGACTCAATGTGGACCCGAGTACGGGGTTTCGATTCTGTTTCACGCTGTCCTATTCTCTGTGCCACTTCAGGGAACGTTGTTTTTGGTAAATGGATCTCTTAAAGGTAAAAACGGAGGAGAAAGCTCTGACGGCAAGAGCCAATTTTGGATCTAAGCTCTGACGATGGGAGCCAATTTCGGATCCAAGACGGAAGATTGAAGAAATCCAGAGGATAAGGTTAGGGGGAGAATAAGTTTTGGGGGGGTTTTTTTTTCAGATCAGGGAGTTTTTTGAAGATAGGAGAGCTAGCTTCATGCTTCGGGGTCGGGGAAGAAAAGACAAAGAATTGGGTTTTTCTTCTTCATAGGGTTTTGGAAAGACTGAGGCAATCGTTGCTAAAGTCAGTGTTGTAATGGTGAATCGGGATTTTTAATGAAGTGGGTGTGATCACTCTTGACTGTTTTGTGAAATCGGAGTTACGTCTATGATTGGAGAATTAAAAGGGTGTCTATAGGATTGAGTATGCGGAGTGAATGAAATTTGTTGGGTTAATCTAACCAGACAGTTAGTGGATACAAGATCGTGAGTACAAAGCGATATCGAAGATTAATAGTTTGGGTTGTTCGGGGTTCTTTGTAACATCTAGAGACCTACCGGCTGGGGCAAAAAGGACTTCGATAAGCAGTTTAAGGGCATCCGTATAGATTTACGATGTATTCTTGCAATCGTTTATATTCCAGCAGTCAAAAATTGATAGACTGCTTGACTATTGGCGAATCTCCATACTACCTTCTACAGCCAGATGCCCGGCGCGTTCTCGAGCAGGAAAGCATGTAATACGACAGCGTTTAACTTATTGGCAAAGTTCCTAATCTAGTAACACATCTAAAGTCAAAACCGTTGTCGTATTGTAATTTATTCATAGTATAAAAATAATGGTTATTATATTGATGTTATTTAATAATGACCTTAGAAAATAATGAGTTATTTTCTATAGAATTTCATAGTTTATAGAAATCTTAAATAACTTGTATAATTTTTATAAGTAAAAGTAGAAGTATTAGGATTATTTAATATAGAAGATGTAGAAAGATATGGATATTGATATTATAGTATTGTAGCCTTAGGCCATTTACGTGGATAGATAACACAAGGATAAGAGGATTTTCACTCTCATTAGTTATAGGTCATGACTAATGAGCTTCAAGGAGTTGTCCGAGAAAAAACAGAAGGAGAGGCCACTTCTTCGAGGGACATTCAAGGATTTAGAGTAGAGATTCAAAAAGCTTGTGTTTTGGAATATAATTTTGGTGTATAAAGTTTGTTATTTGAGTTCTGTATGAAGAAATTAAGGTTGTTTGCAGTTAGGGTATGAATTGTTTACTGATTGTCACTCTTTTAAGCATACAGAAAGTTGTAGAAGGTTTTCTGGAAAACAAAAGGTATCGATGGAAAGCTGGTTTGAAGGACTATAATTTTTTTGAAAGGGTTATTAACTTTGAATCTGCAATGAGAGAGTTATGGTGGTTTAAAGTCTAGATATAAAATTTGTACCTACTGTCACTCTTTCAAGCATACAAAGAGTTGTAGAAAGGCATTTAACAATCAAAAGATAATATTGGAAAGTTGACTTAGAGGGCTTCAACTATTGTATAAGATTTGATGAAATCAGATCTGAAGTGAGGAAGAAATGGCTGGTCGAAGTTAGAGCTTGCAAATTAAGGAAGTAAGTGAACCAAATTATTGATGGTTATATTTTGAGCCATTTTTTTTTAGCATTTTTGAATGAATTTTGGCTAAAACTTGCCAAAGGTGTAGTTATAATATTAAGAAGCTACATAAAAAAAATTTCATGTCATTTGAATGTTGGATTTGTAAGAAATTACAAAATCAGTACATAGATGTTTATAAGTCAACATGTAAAGGCCATGCTACTAAAATTAAGTTATCTAGAATTTTGTAAAGAATCAATGGTTAAAAGTTGGATATAAAAGAGTTAAGGTTATTGCCTTAATTCTCAAATAATTTGAGCTCAATTTAATAGTTAAATTAAGAATTATCAAATTTTAAAGTTCAGTGCATCAAAAGGATTCAGTATTGAAGGAATTTTGGTATTACAAGGATTTTACCACCACAAAAAGGGTTTTGGAAATTACGAAAGATTTGGAAATTATTGATTGATTTTACTATTACTAGAGGTCTAATAATTATTATTTATTACTACAACTTTTATTATTACTAGAAGCCTAGTAATTATTATTTACTACTATAACTTTTACTATTACTGGAGGTCTAATAATTATTATTTATTGCTATAACTTTTACCTATTATTGGAGATTTGATAATTATTATTTAATGCTATATTTTTTACTATTACTAGAGGCTTGGCATTTGATGTTTATTGCTACTACGTTTAATATCATGGAAAGGAATAAAAATAAAATTATAAATAATCTTGGAGTATTTTTCATCTTATGATTAATTAAGAATTTAGTGTCAGCCAAAAGCTCAACATTTTTTTAAGGCAAACTCTCTTTTCTCCGACACCGCATCTATAAAGCTTCTAAAAAGTTCCTCTAGAAGACTTTATGAAATTAATTTATATTTACCTATTTCTATTTAATCATATAAGTAACTATTAGAATAAATATATATGCTCATGATATTATCCTCCCTTTTAAGAATGAGATCCAGAAGGAGTGATCATCATCTTTCATGGATCTTTGTAATTCTTCATCTTAGTTTTGATGGATGTCGTTGATAAAAGGCCTCAACCATCTTTGTTGTATTTGTAGTATTTTTTGTTGACTCTCATGTATATTCACTAATATCATATCTATGCCAATGAACAAGATATTCCAACCTATTTTAGTTCCACCTTGAATATAAGACTTCTTCTACCTCAAGTTCTTGATTATTATCCACTTCTGTGGGAGGAAGTGGAATTTGTTTTCTTTTTGAGATATTCACTATCTTATACAGTTCAGAAAGAGACACATGAAATATAGGATGGATCTTCATCAACTCCGATAGATGTAATTGATATGCAATATGATTGACTTGTTCACTAATAAAAAAAGGTCCAAGCCTATGATAGTTCAACTTATCACAAAGATAAGTAGTCTTGATATTGCAACAAAGTTACCATATCTTGTCACTTATATTAAATTGTGGTTTCTTCTTACAATAGGTTTTTGCGTAGGACCTTTGTTGTTCTTGACCTTCCTTTAATTGTGTCTTTATTATTATATATAGCTCTAATAAATGATTTATTAAATCTTCCACTATAGGATTATTAACTTTTAAGAAGTCAAAAGTATTAAATTATAGATGATAACCATAATTAGGAAAAAAAGGTGTTTGTTGAATAGAAGAATGTACCAAATTATTATATGCAAACTTTGTCAATGGGAAAAGAATTGTCCAATCATCTTGATGATAATTGATGGTATACATCAAATACTATTCAAAAACTTGATTCACCCATTCTATTTGCGTATCAATTTCAAAATGAAAAGTCAAAGAGAGCTTTATATCTACTTTTAAAATCTCGAATAGGATTCTCCAAGATTTTGATACAAATTGAGTCCTCCTATTTAGTATAATATCCTTTGACAATCCATGAATGCAATAGATATTGTCAAAAAAAAGCTTAGCTATTTCTTTACCTAAAATAGATTTTGTACATAGTACAAAATATACCATTTTGGTGAAGTGATTTACAATTACAAATATAGAGGCAAATAAACTTGACCTTAAAAGATTTATAATAAAATTTATAGAAATAAAAAACCATGGTTATTTAGATATAGGTAATGATTGGAGAAATCCATAGGATCAATGATAAGAAGTTTTTGAACTTGAACAAATGTCACATGATTGAAAAAAGTCTTTTACTACCTTCCACATTTGTACCCACTAAAAATTTCTAGATATAAGCTCTAAAGTCTTATTGTATGATAAATATCTTGCTATTAGAAATTCATAATATGCTTAATATACATGTAAACATATTTCTCTTTCTGAAACATATAGGCATCGTTGTCGTGTTCTAACATGAGTATACTGTGAAAATATAAAAAAAGGGGACTTTTATTAATATTCAGTTACCTCGAATATTAGGAGCAACGATCAATTCCAGTGCAAATACTGAGAGGCTAGGTTCAATCACCCCATTACAATCAGCCGTTCGATTCCAATAACGGAAGTCAGCATGAAGGAAAAAGACCAATTCAACGATGGGTGAGCCTGCTTCGAAGAGCCAATTGGATCCAATTTCAAGACATCCAATCCAGGTATTATTACAGGCTTCTTAGCCAATCTGATGCGAAGGACCAATTTGACCCAATTGCGGGAACATCCAGGTCTTACTACGGGCCTCTTATCCAATATGAGACCTGAATTGGTCGGGCGACTCAATGTTGTCCCGATTACGGGGCTCCGATTTCGTTTCAGGTTGTTTTGTCCTTTGTGCCGTTCCGGGAACATCCTTTCAGTAAAAAGATCTCTTAAAGGTAAAATTTCGGATCCAATACGGAAGATTGAAGAAATTTAGAGGCTAGGGTTTGAGAGAGGGGAGAATTAGGGTTAAAAGGGAGGATAGGTTAAGAAATGGAAAGAAGGAGAATAAGTTTTTTTTTGAAGGATAGGGAAACAGGCTTCATGCTTCTAGGCGGGGAAAAAAGACAAAGAATTGGGGTTTTTTTTTCTTCGTAGGATTTTGGGAAGATTGAGACAATCTTTGCTAAAGTCAGTGTTGTACTGGTGAATCGGGGTTTTAATGAAGTGGGTGTGATTACTCTTGACTGTTTTGTGAAATCAAAGTTACGTCTATGATTGAAGAATTAAAAGGGTGTCTATAGGATTGAGTATGCAGAGTGAATGAAAATTTTTGGGTTTATCTAATAAGACAATCAGTGGTTATAAGGTCGTGAGTATAAAGCGGTATCGGAGATTAGCAGATTGGGTTGTTCGGGGTTCTTTGTAACGTCTAGAGACCTATCGGCTGGGGCAAAAAGGACTTTGGTGAGCAATGGAAGAACATCCGTATAGATTTATGGTATATTCTTGTAGTTGTTTATATTCCAACAGTCAAAAACTGATAGACTACTTGAATATTAATGAATCTCCATACTACCTTCTATAGCCAGACGCCCGGTGCGTTCTCAAGCAAGAAAGCATGTAATATGACACAAGTGGTGAACTCGACGTGAAAGCTTGAGGTGGAAGGTATTGGATTTTGTTTGATTTTATTTTTATTTTTATGGAGAACGAAAATAAAATTTTTGAAGGATCTTTGTGAGGAGTTTCTGGTGGGGGTTCTTCTAAAGGACAAAGTATGCACATGGATCCGTCTATTGCTAGTATGTTTCAAGCCTTCTCATTATCAATGCAGCAACAGCAAAGCAATGATCAAAAGGAAGCTTTGGCAACCAAAGCATTGCAAGCAGTGGTCAATAAAATTGATCAATTTGATGGAAGGAATATTTCAAGGTATTTAAGATGTTATGTTCATGAAATGGAATTAAATCGGGTTTCTGAGAAGAAAATGGTTGAATTATTTGGACTTGCCACGATACCGGAGATAAGAGACCATATTACATCAATTACGGATCGTTATGGAAATTCATGGGAGGTTTTTTCACATGCATTGAAAGACAAATATTTCTTAGAAGATGTTGATCGGCTTACTAAGAAGCTGTTTCTGGAATGGATTGAATGGCCCAATAAGAATTTGCAAGCAATAGAGCTACTAAGAGAATTTGAGAGGCAATACTCTCAATTATCGAGGGTGGAAAAATTGACATTGGGGCCGAACAAAGTTGATCTATTTTTTCAAGCTGCTGATGGAGAATTGCAAGGAAAATTAGAATTCCTTCTTGAAGACAAAAAAGAAGATGAAGGATTCACAACAAAGTGGAAGAATGTTGAAGATGTGGTAGGGTTGCTCACAAAAAGAGAAAGGAGGAAGGATAAGAGCAATATTCCAAAAACAGTACAAGCACCCAAAGCTCCAGTACGTTCAACACCACCAACAATGCCTACAGTTCAACCTTCGACATCCTTATCAAAGAAAGCAGATATTGGGATCGAAGAAATTATACGAGGAATGCGAGATCTTCAAATCAAATTGGCAAGACTTGAAGAGAATACTTCTACAAATAATTCAAAGAATGTTTGAAAACAAGGATATGTACAAAGATGCATTTGGTGTGATGATGCTTCACACACTAGAAAAGATTGCAATGAATTTAATAATATGATACGGCAATGAATTATTTACTGGAAAGATAGAAAGATAGCATTAAAAGATAGGGAGGATCTTCTTCTAACCAATTTTGGCAAGGGAGGAATGAGAACATTGGTTCAAGATTACTTAAAAGAGCATGAAACAGCAGCACGAGAAAGTGCAAGTTATGGTGCTAGAGTAGATGATGACCTTGGTGGAAGTACGGAAATTAGTGAGTTTTGGGCTTCTGCCATTTCTACAATGCAAGAAGGGAAATTACTTTGAGAAGCGTTATTAAAGACTGCAGCTACAATACGAGGTGCAACAGGTTGGAAGGATCCTGTTGAATCTCTCTCAATTCATGCATATATTGCTAAGAGCCAACATGAAGCTTTGATGGAAGAAAAGAGACAAGGAAATTTTGATGATACGAGAGAAGGAAATTCTTCTAAGATGCAAACTTGAGGAGACAAGGCTCGAGAGGCAGCTTCACAAGAATTGCCTGTAAAGGATACCCCAACATCATTCGAAGAAAAAACAAGGGAGACAAAAGATCAGGGCAAATCAATTGCTTATAAGCTACTTTCTGACATTGAAGCGGCAACAAAATTGAAAGGGGTGTTGGAAGAACGTATATTAAATACTAAGGTGGAATTCACATTGAAAGTAGTTTTGGGAATTACAAAGAAGGAGTTTCATGATGTTATTATTGACAGCATTAAGCGAAAGAGGCAATTAATGGACAAAATTGGAATGAGTCATGCTATTGATGCAAGAATATATAAAGATGAAGAAGAGATTGATATTGGTTACAAGCAACTAACAAATAAAAAGAATGGGTATAATCAACGAGTACGTTTCGAAGATTCTAGTGATAAAGAAATGGAAACTTTGAGCCATTATACTCGAAAGCATTGGACAAGGGCAACTATTGAGGTATTGGTGAAAGTAGGAGATATATAAGAACCAATTGTTTCTTTAGTCGACCATGGTTCTGAAATAAATCTTATGTCTAAAGATCTTTATAAGAAGCAAAAATGGCCAATTGATATGGAACATGGATGGGCAATACGAGCAGCTAATAACACACGGGGTGAATTATATGGAGCTTGTCCAGATGTCAAAATTCGGATTGGGGATGTTGCGACGGAGCAACATTTCTTTGTTCAAGATACAACGTCTTATCCATTGATTTTAGGACAACCTTATACTACGGCAACACGGATGGAAACAAAAGTACTTGACGATGGTTATGCTTATGTAAGAATACGTAGCGAAGATGGGAAGAAAGCTGTACAATTCCTAACAGTACTTCCTAACCATGAACGGAATCGAGATAGGTTGAGGGAGAAACCATTGCCAAAGATTGTTGAAGGATTTAAGGATTTTGGGGAGGTACCACTGTAAAGCGAGATTATAGAGGTACAAAAGAGGAGGTACTCTCGCGAGATGAAGGTGCCTTTGATGCGAGTTTTATTCATATATTGGAAAATGGAAATATTATGTATAACAAAGTTGATGATTTTAAAAGAAAAGAAAGAAAAGAGATTATATAATATTGAAGGAGAATTATGCAAGTTAGGTACTCAGCAAGAAGATGAATGTGATTTGGATAATGATGGTGACGAAGATGAACTGGGCAAAGACGTAGAGAATATATTCTAAATCAAACAGCAATTGGGTAAATTGGTGCATACCGGAGGATGCACAAGTTTAGATGGGGTAGATGTCGTGTTGTAACACGAGTATACCGTGAAAATATAAAGAAGGGGACTTTTATTAATATTTAGTTACCTCGAATATTGGGAGCAACGATCAATTCCAGTGCAAATACTGAGAGGCCAGGTTCAGTCACCCCATTACAGTCAGCCAGAGCATACTGAAATGCTCCGTTCGATTCCAATAACGGAAGTCAACAGGAAGAAAAAGGACCAATTCAACGACGGGTGAGCCTAGTTCGAAGAGCCAATTGGATCCAATTTCAAGACATCCAATCCAGGTCTTACTATGGGCCTCTTAGCCAATCTGACGCAAAGGACCAATTTGATCCAATTGCGAGAACATTCAGGTCTCACTACGGGCCTCTTATCCAATATGAGACCTGAATTGGTTTGGCGACTCAATGTGGTCCCGATTACGGGGCTCTGATTCCGTTTCAGGCTGTTCCGTCCTTTGGGCCATTTTGGGAACGTCCTTTCGGTAAAAGGATCTCTTAAAGGTAAAAACGGAAGAGAAAGCTCTGACGGCAGGAGCCAATTTCGGATCTAAGACAGAAGATTGAAGAAATTCAGAGACTAGGGTTTGAGAGAGGGGAGAATTAGGGTTAAAAGGGAGGATAGGTTAAGAAATGGAAAGAAGGAGAATAAGTTTTTTTTTGAAGGATAGGGAAACAGGCTTCATGCTTCTAGGCGGGGAAAAAAGACAAAGAATTGGGGTTTTTTTTTCTTCGTAGGATTTTGGGAAGATTGAGACAATCTTTGCTAAAGTCAGTGTTGTACTGGTGAATCGGGGTTTTAATGAAGTGGGTGTGATTACTCTTGACTGTTTTGTGAAATCAAAGTTACGTCTATGATTGAAGAATTAAAAGGGTGTCTATAGGATTGAGTATGCAGAGTGAATGAAAATATTTGGGTTAATCTAACAAGACAATCAGTGGATACAAGGTCGTGAGTATAAAGCGGTATCGGAGATTAGCACATTGGGTTGTTCGGGGTTCTCTATAACGTCTAGAGACCTACCGGCTGGGGCAAAAAGGACTTTGGTGAGCAGTGGAAGGACATCCGTATAGATTTACGGTATATTCTTGTAGTTGTTTATATTCCAACAGTCAAAAACTGATAGACTACTTGAATATTAATGAATCTCCATACTACCTTCTATAGCCAAACGCCCGACGCGTTCTTGAGCAGGAAAGTGCGTAATACGACATCGTTCAAAGTAGAATAGGTTGTTCTTGAATTCAAACTTTGAAATATCATGAGACTTAGAAGAATGATTGTTGATATCATGAAGAAGAAAATCAAAAGACATCCTTGATTGAATTTGTTTGAAAAAGGTCGAATCAACAATCAATGTTGATTTCATTACTCAAAGATAAAAATATTTTGGCTTGAAGAGGATTTTTTTTTGTTGATCAAAAGATACGTCTCCTTCTTTTGGTGCAAGATATGAGCATTTGAAAAGAACATTTGATAAACCTTGTTATTTTCATATTGATATGTGATGTTAAAATCAAAACTTAATAATAATAATAATATGCTCTAATGGACTTGGAAATAATTCAAAACATGTGCTGATATGAAATACTTGAGGTTTGTATGATTTGTATATATTATGAATGGACTTGAAGCTCCTTCCAGATAATGATGCCATTCTTGAAATGAATCCACAATTTCAAGAAGTTCTTTGTCATAGATCTCATAGTTAATCTCAGATATTAAAAATTTTCTAGAAAGAAAAGCTATTGGATGGAGTTTATCATTATTTCTATTTGTGATAATATTACATTGAAAGTAAAATCTAATGCATCTATTTTTATAAAAAATGCTTTAAAAAGTCAATACAATAAAAAGTTGGTACAAAAATAAATCTTTCTTCAAAGCAATAAAAAATGCTTTAGTTTCTTTATTCCACTCAAGTTTGTCTTTACAAGTTAAACATGTAAGTAGAGCAGCAACTTGAAAAAAAAATTTGATAAAGATTTGGTAATAATTGGCAAAGTCCAAAAAGCATTGGACATCTTTTATTATTTTTGGAATCTTCTAATGTCACAAAAATATATTTATCTCAATAGTTACTTATATGATTAAATAGAAGTAGTTAAATAAGGAATAATTTAATAAAGTCTTCTAGAGAAGCTTTCTAGAAGCTTTATAGATGCGGTTTGGACTTTAGATGTGTTTGTAGGTTAGAAACTTGGCCAAAAAATTAACCATGTATTGGTAGCTTGTGGAACAAGTTATTTCTATATAATAGCTTATATAACAAGCCAACTACGTGGCACATACATAGATAACTTACCTTGCAAGATAAATAAATATGGCTAACAAAGTCAACACATGTTGGAGGTCCTATAGGACCTCACTATATAGCTCTTTGTTAGATAGTATATACGGAGGCAAGCAAGAAATATCCTTCACTCTTGTCAACGCATTCCTAGTTTTTAGTCTTATTCCAAGACTTTCTAGTCTTCTTGTCTTTGGCAATAGTCATTCTAGTTCAATAATATATCATTTTTGAGTGACTTTTTAGTTCTTTTCAATGACATCAGAGTGTATTGAGGATTTTCTTTCTTTGAAATTTATGTCTTTGACAGTTTGACAAGAATGCTAACATATTATTTCTGTTTTGTTTTAGAAGTGAGAAGATTACTACACTTCTATTGTTATATTTTGAAGGTTGTGCACTATCCACCTTTAAACAAAAAATCTTATTTTTTAACACTGATCTTGTAAGTGCACTCTTAAGGATACTTCCTCTAAGTCTCATGATACTTCCAAGTTTGAATTCAAGAATAATCTATTATATTTTGAAAGATGCCTATATGTTCCAGAAGGTGAAGCTTGATTACGTGTTCTTTAAGCTCGTCATGACTTTTCCACAGCATGACATTTTCGGTACAATAAAATTTTAAAACTAATATCTAGGGATTTTTGGTGGCCGCAAATGTTGAAGGTAGTCAAAGATTTTGTACAATCTTGTGATGTTTACTCAAGATCAAAAACTCCTTGTCATCAACCTTATGGACTTCTTTAGCCATTATCTATTCCAGAACAACCATAGTCTTCTGTTTCTATGGATTTCATCACTGATCTTTCAATCTCAAGTTCTTATGACTCTATATTTATGATAGTAGATTGTTTTATTAACATGGGACATTTTGTACCATGTACAAAATCTATCACAAGTGAAGAAACAGCTAATTGACAATATCTATCACTATCATGGATTATCAAAGGATATTATATTAGATTGGGGGACTCAATTTGTATCAAGATTTTGAAGAATCCTATTCAAGATTCTAAAGATGGATATAAAGCTTTCTTTAGCTTTTCATCCTTAAAATAATAGACAAATTGAATGGTTAAATCAAGTTCTGGAGTAGTATTTGAAATGTACCATCAACTATCATGAAGATAATTAGACAACTCTTTTACCATTGGTAGAGTTTGCTTACAATAACACGGTACATTATTCCACTCAACAAACACCTTTCTTTGTCAATTATGGTTAACATCTAAATCTTGATACTTTTGACTTTTCAAAAATTAATAATCATGCAGGAGAAGATTTAGCATATTGCTTAACAGAGCTACATACAACAATGAAGATACAATTAAAAGAAGCTCAAGAATGACAAAAGACCAATGTGGATGCCTATCGCAAGGAGCAACCACAATATAATATGGATGACAAGGTATAATTACTTCGTCGTAATATCAAGACTACTCGTCTTTGTGATAAATTAGATTATCGTAAGTTGGGACCTTTTCCTATTTGTGAATAAATTGATCTTATTGCCTATCGATTATATCTACCAGAGTCTATAAAGATCCACCATGTATTTCACGTGTCTCTTTTGGAGCCGTATAAAACAGTGAAAATCTTAGAAAGAAGACAAATGCCACCTCCTCCCATAAAAGTGGATAATAATCAAGAGTTTGAAGTAGAAGAAGTCTTAGACTCAAGGTGGTACCAAAATGGGTTGGAATATCTTGTTCATTGGTACAAATATGATATTAAGGAACGCACATGGGAGCCATCAAAGAATATTACAAATACAACAAAGAAAATTGAAGATTTTCATCAACGATGTCGTATTACGTGCTTTCCTGCTCGAGAACGCGTCGGGCATCTGGCTATAGAAGGTAGTATGGAGATTCGCTAATATTCAAGCAGTCTATCAGTTTTTGACTGTTGGAATATAAACAACTATAAGAATATACCGTAAATCTATACAGATGTTCTTTGACTGCTCACCGAAGTTCTTTTTGTCCCACCCGGAGTCGTATTACGTGCTTTCCTACTTGAGAACGCGTCAGGCGTCTAGCTATAGAAGGTAGTATGGAGATTCACCAATAGTCAAGCAGTCTATCAGTTTTTCACTGCTGCAATATAAACGACTGCAAGAATACACCGTAAATCTATATCGATGCCCTTCGACTGCTTGTCGAAGTCCTTTTCACCCCGGCCGGTAGGTCTCTAGACGTTACAGAGAACCCCGAACAACCCAAACTGTTAATCTTCAATACCGCTTTGTACTTACGATCTTGTATCCACTGATTGTCTTGTTAGATTAATCCAATAAATTTCATTCACTCCGCATACTCAATCCTGTAGACACCTTTTTAATTCTTCAATCACAGACGTAACTCCGATTTCACAAAACAGTCAAGAGTGATCACATCCACTTCATTAAAAAACCCGATTCACCATTACAACACTGACTTCAGCAACGATTGCCTCAGTCTTCCCAAAACCCTATGAAGAAGAAAAACCCAATTCTCTGTCTTTTCTTCCCCAACCTCGAAGCATGAAACTAGCTCTCCTATCTTCAAAAAACTCCAAATGAAACCGAACTAGTAACCTTGAAAAAAAAACTTGAAGCTAGCTCTTCGATCCAAAAAACCCCGATCTAATCTGAAAAAAAAAACCCCCCAAAACTTATTCTCTCCCTAACTTTATCCTCTGAATTTCTTCAATCTTCCGTCTTGGATCTGGAATTGGCTCCCATCGTCAGAGCTTAGATCCAAAATTGGCTCTTGCCATCAAAGCTTCCTCCTCTGTTTTTACCTCTAAGAGATCCATTTACTGAAAACAAAGTTCCCTAAAATGGCACAGAGAATAGGACAGCCTGAAACAGAATCGAAACCCTGTACTCGAGTCCACATTGAGTCGCCCGACCAATTCAGGTCTCATATTGGGTAAGATTCCCGTAGTAAAATTGGATAAGATCCCGTAATTGGATCAAATTGGTCCTTCGCGTCAGACTGGCTGAGGCCCGTAGTGAGACCTGGATTTTCCCGTAATTAGACTGCATTGGGTTGTCCGACCAATTCAGGTCTCATATTGGGTAAGAGGACCCGGATTGGATTCTTGAAATTGGATCCAATTGGCTCTTCGAACTAGGCTCACCCGTCGTGTGAACTGGTCCTTTCTCTTCCTGTTGACTCCCGTTATTGGAATCGAATGGAGCATTTCAGTATCCCCCGGCTGACTATAACGGGGTGACTGAACCTGGCCACTCAGTATTTGCACCGGAGTTGGTCGTTGCTCCCAATATTCGAGGTAACTGAACATTAATAAAAATCCCCTTTCTTTATATTTTCACGGTATACTCGTATTACAACACGACATCCACCCCCTCTGAACTTGTGCATCCTCCGGTATGCACCAATTTATCCAATTGCTGTTTGATTCAGAATATATCCTCTACGTCTTTGTCCTGTTCGTCTTCATCACCTTCATTATCCAAATCACTTTCATCTTCTTGCTGCTGAATCGCTATACCTTCATTAAGGTCTTCCATATTCATCTCTGCATGTCTTTGTTTAAATATTTTTACTCGCTTCCCTGCAATTGGTATTTTCAATTTTGTACCATCTAACTCCCGTAACGAGTGAGTCGTATTATCATGAACTGTTGTTACCACATATGGTTCAAACCAACGTTTTGAAAATTTCCACAAAGTACTATGTTGATTATCCAGACTATTGTCATAAACAAGTACCCAGTCACCTTCCTCGATTGCTTTTGGTCTCAATCGATGTTGCTTATCGAATCGCACCTTGTTTTGTAACCTTGTTCTTTTTAACCTTTCCAATGCTATCTGCACATCTTCTGTTTTTTGCTCCAATTGTCGAATCCTAATAGCAAGAAATTCTTCTCTTGTCAATCCATCTTCCCATGGTAGCATACTCCAAGTAAGTACCTTTTCTTCAATCGGCATAATTGGTTTTCGACTTGTCATAAGTTCTACTGGCATATATCCTGTCATCGAACTATGTGTTGTTCGATCAATCCATAAAACAAATGACAAAAGCCATGAACACTCTTTAACTTTTCCATTACAAGCTTTAACTAATGCTTTCACAATCGGTGGGTGACCGCGTTCGCTTTTTGCATTCCCTTCCGGATTATAAGCAGTAGTCAGTGATAGTTTAACTCGACATCTTTCAAAGAACTTACGAGCTTCTTGTGCATTTAATTCTCCACGATGTGCAGTGATTTTTCCTACGCATCCGTAGCGGCAAATGACATCTTCAAGCAAAAACCTACAAATCTCCTCTCTAGATTTTGTCCTCAATGCTCTTCCTTCTACTTAATTTGATAAATCTTCGCGAGTTAAAACCAAATATCTCATCTACCATAACCCAACCGGCATAATAACCAAATCAACAATCCATTTAAAATGAATAGCCAGAGGATACGTAGGATGAAGACCATCTCGATGTCGGATATTAGAATACGATTGACAGATTTCACATGACTCTACAAATGAGAGCACATCTCGATACATATTTTTCCACCAATATCGTTCCTTGAGTTTAGCAAAAGTAGCCCAGATTCCTCTATGCCCTACCCATAAACTATCATGAAACTCCTTTAATAATTTTAGTCTTTCTTCCTTTTTGCCTATCACTCGTTGTGGCATCCCAATTTCTTTCTTCGGTCTCTTCCATAAGAATCCATCTCGAAGTAAAAATCCATATGCTTTTTTTCTTATTTGTTTGAATTTTTCTGTAGACCAATTTCCTTGTTTAGTGAAGGTATTCAAGTAATGACCAATATCCAATAATTCTCCTTCATAAGATTCTTCAAGAAATAGCTTGTCTTCTCTATTGAGATTTGATATTGAATAGAATTTCAATCCAACGTCATCAATGTCTTCAACCATTTCGTCGTCCTTCTCGTATCTTGCTCGAGATAGCATGTCTGCTACTAAATTGTCCTTCCCAGTAACATGCTTAAATTCTGGATTTAGTGACTTAATATAAGCAATCCATCTCAACATTGCAATATCTGGCGTTGAACAGTTAGTAATCATTCCAAGCAATGGCAAGCAATCTGTTTCAATTACTACTACTGCCCCAATCAAATAGTCCTTTTCAGCTTTCATAGCCGAAACGACTCCCCAAAGTTCTCTTTTGACTTACGAATATGCACGCTGACGAATACTTAAAACTTTAGCTCCAAATCAAACTGCAAATGTATTCCCATTTGAATCATCTTCACCCACAGTCCATCCAATGGCAATTGGACTAGCGTCCACAGTAAGAATCACTGGTCTATTGCACTTATAATCAACCTTCCTCAATATTGGAGGTGACATCAATAATTTCTTCAATCTTTGCATTGCCTGAATATGCCTTTCTTCCCATTTAAATTGGTAACCCTTGCGTAACAGTTCATATAACGGATCCGCTATGTGAGCAAAATGAAGGACCCAGATTCGATAAAATATACATGTACCTAAAAACCTGCGAACCTTTGTTAAAGAATCACAATCCTCTTTCATCCTTCCAATTGCATCAATTTTAGTCGGATCTGGTTTTCTTCCGTAAGATCCAGATAAATGTCCAATAATAACAACCTCTCGTACTCCAAATACGGACTTCATACCCGATAATGTAAGATGAACTTCTCCAAGCCGAGTTAAAATCTTTTCACAATCTTGTATATGATCAACAACATATTTGAAACACCCCCTCGTATCTAAAGTTTCATCCTTGTCTCCTTCTCTGCACCCTTTTATAGGAACATCATCCAGAAAAGGTATAGACTTTTTCGGAATAAAATCTCTCAATACCTTATTCATCCCATTCATCATATGCGCAACTGAGTTGGTCGCGCCTTGAGGAAGAGTGCACATTCTAACCAATCCAAGGGGTGTCCTCATTGTTGTCATATCTCTACTTCCTTCGGCAAGTTGAAATTGATCATAACCTGAATACAAGTCATCCATTGAATAGATCGCCCTTCCAGCAAACGCCTCAGCAAATTCATCCACAATAGATCCAATTCTTACATTCTTGACAGTTACTGCATTCACCGGCTGCATATCTTGAATAAACCGTAGTGATCCATTCTTCTTAGGTATCGTAAACCATCGACTAGAATACGGCGCAAATGAAGGTTCCAATATTTTCATCTTTATCTTTTCTTTTAATAGTTCTACCAATATAGGTAAATGTGCCCTCGGTACTAGAATCGGTCTTAGATTCCAAGGTACATGTGGTACAGTGAAGATAACCATAGGTGTTATAATATTTGGATCCACACACCCAATTTCATGAGATTCGAAGGCAAACGATCTACCTTGTTTAACCAACATCTTTTTGAAGCAAGTAATTTCCTCTGGCAATAAAGAACCATCAGAACTAATCTTCAATTCTTCAAAAGTCTCTTTAGTAAACTGATGTCCAATACTCATTGGATCTCTTAAACTTGCTTCTTTTAATGCTTCTTCCATTTGTTCTTTAGAATCTTTTGGTAATGGTCCGGCAACACGCTTTACCTTCTTATCTGCCGTTTTATATCTCGTCTCTACAGTGACTTTTGGTGCTTGAAAAGATTCAAGCATGGTATAAACCTCTCTTGAATGAATCTCAACAATCTTATCATTATCTCCTAACCCAATAGATGTAATCAATTCCAATGAATCTTCCAGTCCATTTTCTTTATAAACACCTAAATTCCTCTCATCATCTTGCAATGTACCTAATTTGCATAATTGTCCTTCAATATCATATAATCTTTTTCTTTCTTTTCTTTTAAAATCATCAACTTTTTTATACATAATATTTCCATTTTCCAATATACGAATAAAACTCGCATCAAAGGTACCTTCATCTCGCGAGAGTACCTCCTCTTTTGTACCTCCATAATCTCGCTTTACAGTGGTACCTCCCCAAAATCCTTAAATCCTTCAACAATCTTTGGCAATGGTTTCTCCCTCAACCTATCTCGATTCCGTTCATGGTTAGGAGGTACTGTTAGGAATTGTACAACTTTCCTCTCATCTTCGCTACGTACCCTTGCATAAGCATAACCATTGTCAAGTATTTTTGTTTCCATCCGTGTTGCCGTAGTATATGGTTGTCCTAAAATCAATGGATAAGACGTTGTATCTTGAACAAAGAAATGTTGCTCCATCGCAACATCCCCAATCCGAATTTTGACATCTGGACAAGCTCCATATAATTCGCCTCGTGTGTTATTAGCCGCTCGAATTGCCCATCCATGTTCCATATCAATTGGCCATTTTTGCTTCTTATAAAGATCTTTAGACATGAAATTTTCAGAACCATGGTCGACTAAAGCAACTATTGGTTCTTCCATGTCGCCTACTTTCACCAATACCTCAATAGTTGCCCTTGTCCAATCCTTTCGAGTATAATGGCTCAAAGTTTCCATTTCCTTATCAGTATAATCTTTGAAATGTATTCGTTGATTATACCCATTCTTTTCATTTGTTGTTTGCTTGTAACCAATATCAACCTCTTCTTCTTCTTTATATATTCTTGCATCAATAGCATGACTCATTCCAGTTTCACCCATTAATTGCCTCTTTCGCTTAATGCTGTCAATGATGATATCATGAAACTCCTTCTTTGCAATTCCCAAGACTTCTTTCAATGTGAATTCCACCTTAGCGTTTAATATACGTTCTTCTAACACCCCTTTCAAATTTGTTGTCGCTTCAATGTCAAAAAGTAGCTTATAAGCAATTGATTTGCCTTTATCTTTTGTCTCCTTTGTTTTTTCTCCCAATGATGCTGAGGTATCCTTTACAGGCAATTCTTGTGAAGCTGCCTCCCAAGCCTTGTCTCCTCGAGTTTGCCTCTTAGAAGAATTTCCTTCTCTCGTATCATCAAAATTTCCTCGTCTCTTTTCTTCCATCAAAGCTTCATGTTGGCTCTTAGCAATATATGCATGAACTGAAAGAGACTCAACAGGATCCTCCAAACCTGTTCTACTTCGTATTGTAGCTGCAGTCCTCAATAATGCTTCTCGAGGTAATTTTCCTTCTTGCATTGTAGAAACGGCAGAAGCCCAAAACTCACTAGTTTCCGTACTTCCACCAAAGTCATCATCTACTCTAGCACCATAACTTGCACTTTCTCGTGCTGCTGTTTCATGCTCTTTTAGGTAATCTTGAACCAATGCTCTCATTCCTCCCTTGCCAAAATTGGTTTAAAGAAGATCCTCCCTATCTTTTAATGCTATCTTCCTATTTTTTCAGCAAATAATTCCTCGCCGTATCATATTATTAAATTCATTGCAATCTTTTCTAGTGTGTGAAGCATCATCACACCAAATGCATCTTTGTACATATCCTTGTTTTAAAACATTCTTTGAATTGTTTGTAAAAGTATTCTCTTCAAGTCTTGCTAATTTGATTTGAAGATCTTGCATTCTTTGTATAATTTCTTCAATCCCCATATCTGCTTTCTTTGATAAGGATGTCGAAGGTTGAACTGTAGGCATTGTTGGTGGTGTTGAACGTACTGGAGCTTTGGGTGCTTGTACTGTTTTTGGAATATTGCTCTTATCCTTCCTCCTTTCTCTTTTTGTGAGCAACCCTACCACATCTTCAACATTCTTCCACTTTGTTGTGAATCCTTCATCTTCTTCTTTGTCTTCAAGAAGGAATTCTAATTTTCCTTGCAATTCTCCATCAGCAGCTTGAAAAAATAGATCAACTTTGTTCAGCCCCAATGTCAATTTTTCCACCCTCGATAATTGAGAGTATTGCCTCTCAAATTCCCTTAGTAGCTCTATTGCTTGCAAATTCTTATTGGGCCATTCAATCCATTCCAGAAACAGCTTCTTAGTAAGCCGATCAACATCTTCTAAGAAATATTTGTCTTTCAATGCATGTGAAAAAACCTCCCATGAGTTTCCATAACGATCCGTAATTGATGTAATATGGTCTCTTATCTCCGGTATCGTGGCAAGTCCAAATAATTCAACCATTTTCTTCTCAGAAATCCGATTTAATTCCATTTCATGAACATAACATCTTAAATACCTTGAAATATTCCTTCCATCAAATTGATCAATTTTATTGACCACTGCTTGCAATGCTTTGGTTGCCAAAGCTTCCTTTTGATTATTGCTTTGCTGTTGCTGCATTGACAATGAGAAGGCTTGGAACATACTAGCAATAGACAGATCCATGTGCATACCTTGTCCTTTAGAAGAACCCCCACCAGAAACTCCTCCCAAAGATCCTTCAAAATTTTTATTTTCATTTTCCATAAAATAAAAATAAAATCAAATGAAATCTAATACCTTCCACCTCAAGCTTTCACGTCGAGTTCACCACTTGTGTCATATTACATGCTTTCTTGCTCGAGAATGCGCCGGACGTCTGGCTATAGAAGGTAGTATGGAGATTCGCTAATATTCAAGAAGTCTATCAGTTTTTAACTGTTAGAATATAAACAACTACAAGAATATATCGTAAATCTATACGGATGTCCTTTGACTGCTCGCCGAAGTCCTTTTTGTCCCAGTCGGTAGGTCTCTAGACGTTACAAAGAACCCTGAACAATTCAATCTGCTAATCTCCGATACTGCTTTATATTCACGACCTTGTATCCACTGACTGTCTTGTTAGATTAACCCAAATATTTTCATTCACTCCGCATACTCAATCCTATAGACATCCTTTTAATTCTTCAATCATAGACATAACTTCGATTTCACAAAACAGTCAAGAGTAATCAAACCCACTTCATTAAAAATCTCAATTCACCAGTATAACACTAACTTCAACAACGATTGCCTCAGTCTTCCCAAAACCCTATGAAGAAAAAAAACCCCAATTCTCTGTCTTTTTTCCCCGCTCTGAAGCATGAAGCTTGCTCTTCGATCCTTCTCCCAAAAATCTTATTCCCTCCCCTTCATTTCTTAACCTATCTTCCCCTTTAATCCTAATTCTCCCCTCATTCAAACCCTAGCCTCTGAATTTCTTCAATCTTCCGTCTTGGATCTGGAATTGGCTCCGCCGTCAGAGCTTTTTCCTCCATTTTTATCTTTAAGAGATCCTTTTACCGAAAACAACGTTTCTTGAAATGGCACAGAGAACAAGACAATGTGAAACAGAATCAAAACCCCATAATCGGGACCACATTGAGTTGCCCGACCAATTCAGGTCTCATATTGGGTAAGAGCCCCGTAGTAACCTGGATGTTCCTGAAATTGGACCGCATTGGGCTGCCCGACCAATTCAGGTCTCATATTGGGTAAGATCTAGATTGGATGTCTTGAAATTGGATCCAATTGGCTCTATGAACCAGGCTCACCCGTTGTTGAATTGGTCCTTCCCTTCCTGTTGACTCCCGTTATTGGAATCGAACAGAGCATTTTAGTATGCCCCGGCTGACTGTAACGGGGTGACTGAACCTAGCCTCTCAGTATTTGCACTAGAATTGGTCGTTGCTCCCAATATTCGAGGTAACTGAACATTAATAAAAGTCCTCTTTCTTTATATTTTCACAGTTTACTCGTGTTACAACCCGACAACGATATCCATCAAAACCAAGATGAAGAATAGAAAATCTTTGCTATAAAAGAAACAAGATCAAAGGAAAATAATATTCTACCTTCTATCTTTCATTGTGTATTTGTGATGAGATGGAGTACCAACAACCAACAGATTCAACTCAAGAGATTTCATTTGCAGACTTACCTGATGAGACATTGCGATTGTCACAACTTTCAAAATGACGAAATCAAGATGAAGATCCTCAAGAATGACATGTCCTTCCTTGAATAGATGGCGAGATACAACGTGTTTGATATCATGACCTTGGAAGAGACTTTCAAAGTTTAGTGATTTTATTAGAGGTAGGAACAACTCTTGACGGTGTTTTAAATATTTTATTTAAAAGAAGTTATCAAGGCCTCAATAATGGCTAAATAATAAGGTGGTCTTTTTGCCTTGATATAAGATACTATAGATGGTTGAGCGGACTTATTAACCATCTTCGAAGAGAGTAAAGATTGGAGTATGTAGCAAATACAATTTGCTGCACCTTGGACTTCCTCAACATATGAAGACCGCTCCTCATGGAACTCGCCCCTAGAAGGGCCGTAATATCACGGATATATATATTTATGTCAATAGTTATTTATATGATTAAATAGAAGTAAGTAAATATAGAATAATTTTATAAAGTCTTCTAGAGAAGCTTTCTAGAAACTTTATAGATGCAATTTTGACTTTATATGTATTTATAGGTTAGATACTTGGCCAAAAAGCTAACCATGTACTGATAGCTTATAGAACAAGTTATCTTTATATAATAGCTTTTCGAACAAGCCAACTACGTGGTACATACATAGATATCTTACCTTACAAGATAAAAACATATGGCTAGTAAAGTCAACACATGTTGGAGGTCCTGTAGGACATTGCTATGTAGCTCTTAATTAAATAATATATATGGAGGTAAGAAAGAAGCCTTCTTCACTCTTGTCAATACATTCCTAGTCCTTAGTCTTATTCCAAGACTTTCTAGTCTTCTTGTCTTTGGCAATAGCCATTCTAGTTCAATAATATATCATTTTTGAGTGACTTTCTAGTTCTTTTCAATGATATCAGAGTACATTGAGGATTTTTTTCTTTGAGATTCATGTCCTTGACATCCAATCTATGATAGTTTGGACTTTCTTTGGATCCATCATAAGGCCTTCATTGGAATTGATCTATCCCAAAAAGTTAAATTGAATAGTGTAGAATACACACTTTTCCATCTTTGTATATAATCCTATATTTTTTAGTTTTTTTAGCACACAAAAAATATGAACTTCATACTCTTTTATATTCTTAGAATAGATTAAAATGTCATCCAAATAATAAATGATAAAATCATCAAGAAATTCACCAAAGACATCATTTATTAGATGTTGAAAAGCAACTAATATATTTGTGAGTTTAAAAGACATCATATTATATTCAATATGTCCATATCTATTGGAAAAGTAGTTTTCCATTCATCTCCTTCTTTAATGCGGACTAGATTATATAGTCTTTGTAGATATATTTTTGTATAGATCTTTGCTTAATTTAATTGATCAAAAAGACTTAAAAACAAAGATAGAGGATACCTATTCTTGATGGTGATCTTATTAAGTCTTTGATAATCCATACATATCCACAAATATCTATCTTTTTTCTTTAGAAATAAGATACTAGTGCCAACTAGAGATTTAGAATGGCATATAAAGTTCTTAGTTAAGTTTTCATCAATGTATTCTTTAAATGTAACTAACTCATTTTGTGTTAGGCTATAAATTGGTTCAAATGGTGGTTGAGTTTCTTCTAGAAGATTGATGGAACAATCATAAGGATGATACTTTGGAAGAATATCTGCATTCTTCTTTTCAAGAACATCTTAAAAAACTTGATACTTATTAGAAATATCACATGATATCTTTTCACTATTAGCAATGGGTATGTCATATATAGCAAAGGATGGTCCTTTATTTATAGCATGCATAAAAGCTCTCGCACCTATCAATAAGGATTTGGATATACTAAAATTATAGATTTCTACTTGCTTAGTAGGACCTTAGACTAGACTATGGAAAAAATCAAGATTACAAGAAATACAGTCTATTTGAGGATTATATCTTTGTAACCACAATAATTCTAAAATAATTGGATTAGAATGAGATTTAATTATATCAAATATTAGTAAATTATTGTAACTACTAGTTGCTACTTCTACAAGAATAGTTTCATGTGTGATATCCCTAGAAGACAATGAACATCTATCTATTACTTCTACATGTATAGGTTTGATTTTCTTAACTAAAAATTTATCTTATTTTTTGACAAAATCTTCATCTATAAAACAGGTTGAGGTTCTTAAATCTAATAAGGCTAAGAATTTGTGATTTTTCAATTCTAAATAAATTTCTATTGTAAAATAAGGTGAGGGATTGGACAAGAGAATAAGATCTTTACTAGATATTGCACATGATTTTAGCTGTAGGGTCCTTATTGTAACTGGAGTAACTCATTTTCCAATATATTATTTTTTTTGGCAATAGTGCTTTTTATTTTATAATTACATTGTTTCTTTAGAAAATATTAAGCAAAGTGGATACCTTCTCTATAATATAAGTATAAGCCCTCTTAATGTCGTTGACTCTTTTCCAACTCTTTGAAGGATTTAAAATATATCATATCAATTTGCATTGATTTTGACCTTAATAAATAAGTTTCTAAAAACTTCGGAGCTGCCATCATTATTTGATTTGTTCTTTTCCAGCCATAACTTTATTCTTGACATCTTTCAAATAATCAATTATCATATGTAATAGCTTAAGCAATAAATTATTCCAAAGATTTTATCTTTGGCATTGTCGATAAAAAAATCTTTGATATTATCCTTCAATTTATATCAAAATTGTTTGATAAGGGCTTTGTCATTCCAATCCACATTGCAAGCAAGATTTTAGAATTCAGTAGCATATATGATAGCTGACTATTGTTGTATGGTATGATTTGCTATCTTGGAATATACTTGGTATCTAGTTGTAGAGAGTTTAGCTTAAACCTTTATATGAATCTTGTCTTAGCCTCCCAAAACTCCTTTGATTTGCATAAAACTTAAAATATAACAAAATCCCTTCAAAACATACTTTTCCCACAAAGGGTTTTCTTATTCCAAACTTTAGAAATTCACAACTCTTGATCTAGCCGTTTAATTTGTCTCAAATTTATAAGATAAGTAGAATTCACCCTTAAATTTTACTACAAAAAAAACCAACCACAAATTCACACCCGATCTTCTCACATCTAAGAAATCCTAGCAGATGCTCTAAACCCTAATTTACAAGCACCTGAACACTATTTTCTTAATATCTCAAGAACATAAAACTCAAATGTCATCAAAATTATGTACAAAGTTTACTAACATGACTTTACACATTGTTTGAAATTCTGAGCCAAAACCTTGCCAAATTGCTCAAGATATAGGTCAAGACACAACCACTAGTAAATTGGGTCACTTAATATACTTAGATAGCATGCACTGACTTTAAAATCCAATAACCCCTTTATGCCAACTTGGAATCCAGCAAACAGTATGTAAAAAGTGTAACCGCAAAAGTGTTCTCTCCAATCGCGGTTGCCGATTCTCAATTGCTATCCGTACGCGTGCGTTATGCCAAAAAGAGTGATAATAGCTCTCAAAACAACACCTTAACTTTGAGCGCCTATATCTCCTTCATATAAACTCCAAATCATACAAAACTTGTACCAAAATCATAGCTAAAAACCTAAAATTGCTAATCCTAGCCTTCAAAGCTCAAATGGGGCCGAAAAACTGACCCTAATCTCTAATATGACCTCGGGCAGCCTCCTCAAAGCCTATTGGTCATGATTTTTGACCAATAGGAATGGAGATTTTCATCATTCATCTCCATTCATCTATATTGGTGGCCTAATTACTTCCTTTGCTACCAAAACCCTTCTTCAATCCTTTTTCTTATAAGATTTATATAATTTATGCTCTAAACATCAAATAAAAGAACCAAAATAAGTTTTCAAAGGTCACCAATATCTAACAAAGGTGATTCTAAATATTTAGAAGTTACTATCAACCAAAACCAATCTTAAAAGCCACTATCAAAAGAAATTAAAATTATACAAATTTTATAGTATTCTTTTTAAACAACCTCTTCTCAAGATTATAATCAAATTATATTTTAAAACTAATTAAAATCTACTAACATGGCTCTCACCATGTTACTTAGTAAATTATATATTAAATACATGATTATATTATTTTCATATAGTAGCCGAACCACAACACGACACTGTGATCCTTGCCATAAAGATAAGAGCTTAGTCTCTACTACTCTTTCTCGATTACTTTTTCCAAATGTGGCTGTAAATACTTTTAGGAATGAATTCAAATCATCAAAGAGTTACAAATTTTTTTCCATTAAAGATGCAAATCAAAAAAGAGCACTTTCTGATAGAAGTGCGCCTATAAATCCGACTTAAGTAAATCCATCAAGATATTGGAAAAGATACAATCTTAGATAGAGCTTGATTTGTTGCAAAAATTCTTGAAATTTTGATCTTGTTCCATCAAACTTCTTGAGCATATTAATCTTTGTTTTGGTCATGCTTGTAGAAGAAAAATTCCCTGAATTTGGTTGTCAAGTCGATCTACTTGCTTCTTACAATTACACAAATTCTTGTCGTGGATTCTAAACTTCTTCTATAGGCATAAGTATAGTACCTCCTTGATTCACATTAGGAATATGTGAGATTTCCACTCTTAGAGTGTTGGCAAGCTCATGAAGATTTGTACTAGTTAAAAATCTATTCTCACTTCTGCTAAGATTAGCATCCATAATTTTTTCTTCTATAGATAACTCAAATAAATTCAAAAATTAAATTAGAAGAGGATAATCTATAACTTCTAGTAAAAAAATTTATAAAGAGGAGAAATCCACTCTCTTTAAGAAAAAGATATATGTTAAAAAATAAGATTTTTTGTTTAAAAGTGGATAGTCTACTACTTTTAAAATAAAACAATAGAAGTAAAATAATTTATTCACTTCTAAAACAAGACAGAAACAATATGTTAGTATTCTTGTCAAACTGTCAAGGACATAAATGTTAAGGAAAGAAAATCCTCAATACACTCTTGTATCACTGAAAAGAACTAAAAAATCACTCAAAGATAATATAATATTGAATTAGAATGGCTATTGCCAAAAACAACAAGATTAGAAAGTCTTAGAATAAGACTAAGGACTAGAAAGGCATTGACAAGACTAAAGAAGGCTTCACTCATACCTCCATATATACTCTCTAACTAAGAGCTACATGGCAATATTCTATAGGACCTCGAACATGTATTGACTTTGTTAACTACATGTCTTAACTAATAAAGCAAGTCATCTATGTATGCGCTACATAATTAGCTTATTTTATAAGCTATTACACAAAATTAACTTGTTCTATAAGCTACCAACATTTGATTAACTTGTTGGCCAAGTTTCTAATCTACAAATACATCTAAAGTCAAAATCCCATCTATGAAGGTTTTAAGAAGCCTATCTTGAAGATTTTATAAAACTAATCTATATTTTCCTACTTCTACATAATTATATAAGTAACTATTGAAATAAATATATATATCCATGACACCTTTATGATTTGTATTCATTCTTAGAAGTATTTATGGCTACATTTAAAGAAAGTAATTAAAAAAGAGTAGTAGAGATCAAGCTCTTATTTTTATGGCAAGGATCACAATTAGCCACCGTATATGCTACTGAATTCTAAAATATTGCTTGCAACATGGATTTAAATGAAAAAGCCCTTAACAATCAATTTTGATATAGATTGAAGGATAATATGAAAGATTTTTTATTAATAATATAAATAGTAGAATCTTTAAAATAATTTATTATTTAAGCCATTGCATGCAATAATCAAGTATTTGAAATGCGTCAAGAACAAAGACTTGGTTGGAGAAGAACTAGTCAAGTAATAACAATAGTTTCTAAGTTTTCAAAAAAAAATTCATCAAGACTGGAATCAATACAAATTGATATGATGTGTTTTAAAATCCTTATGGGGCAAGAAAAAATTTGATGCTATCTAAAGGATTTGTGCTTATGTTATAGAGAAGTTAAGCTTATTATTCAATATTAACTAAAAAAGCAATGCAATCACAAAATAAAAAACATAATTACCAAAGAAGATGATGTGTTCAAAAAAAAAAATTTAAGTATTATATGGACCTTAACTTGTAACCTTAACTTTTCTTTTAGTTTAATCCAAAATTCTAATAGTGAAGTGAAAATAAATAAACCTAATATATCCAAATTTTTATTGGTAGGTATAAGAGCTTTTATGTATGAAGCAAAAGAAAGATCATCTTTTGCTATATGTGCCACATCCATTTTTAATAGTAAAAAAAAATATTAAGTGATATTCCTAACAAATATTAAGATTTCTAAGATATTTTTAAAAAGAAGAATGTAGATATTCTTTCAAAGCATCAACCCTATGATTGTATAATTGATATATAAGAAGGAGCTTAACCTCCATTCAAATCGATCTACAACTTATTGCATAATGAATTGGCTACACTAAAGAAATACATTAACAAGAATTTGGCTAAGAACTTCATATATCACTTGAAATCTCCAACAAGAACTCCTATCTTATTTGTGAAGAAAAAAGATGGAACTTTGTGATATCATATTATATGTTGTCATACTTGGAAATATATCAAGAATCTAATTGTGGAAGGTGAGGTTGTATTTCATAAGCATCAAAGAAATTCTAATTGATTCCATTCATATGAGAAGAATATAATCCAGATTTTGATTCAAAAGTGCTAAAAAAAATACTCTTTTTAGTAGCTTCAATCACACACAAACCTCAATTATTTTATTACTTTCATATTTAAGCAATTTAGATTTTTCTTATAAGCCCCAATCCTAATCAATGAACTTTAATAAGTTGTAACTTCTAATTTGACCATCTACTTGACAAAAAAATTTGCATGTAATTTTTAATGTAAGTCTTCTATATGCTTAAGAATTTTTAACCCAATCCAACTTATAGATTGTAAAAACTATTTTTTGAAATTTATCAACTATTATCAAATATTCATTAAATTTTTATTCAAGTTGTGGTTCTTCTTATATATGTGATATGTAAAGACAAACTTAAATAGAGCAAAGAAGCTGAAACATCTTTTGAAGCCTTAAAGAAAGCATTTATTTCTATACCAATTTTATATTGTGTTAATTTTTTTAAGGCATTCTTCATAGAAATATATACATTGAACTTTGCTATGGGTGATTTTTTATTACAAATAGAAGCAAATGATAAACTCCACTCAATTACTTTTTATTCCAAGAAATTTTCAACAGTTGAGATTAATTATGAGATCTACGACAAAGAACTTCTTATAATTATGGATTCATTTTAAGAATAGTGTCATTATGTAGAACACACTTTTAGTCTAATTATTGTATATACAAATGACAACAACTTCAAGTACTTTATGTCGGCACATATTTTGAATCGTTGCTAAGTCCATTGGAGTATGTCTTAATTAAGATTTGATTTCAAGATCACCTATAGATTTAAAAAATAATAAGATTTATTAGATATATTTTTTAGATATTCTTATCTTACACCAAAAAAAAAGATGTAACTTTTAATCAACAAAAAACTATTCTCTTGAATCTAAAGTATTTTCATCTTTGAGTAATAAAATCAACATTGATTGTTGATTTAATCTTTATCAAGAAAATTCAATTAAGTATGTCTTTTGATCCTCTTATTCACAATATCAAGAATTATATATCTAAGTTTCATGATACTTCCAAGTTCAAGTTTAAAAATAATCTACTCTACTTTGAAAGACAATTATATATTCTAGAAGATGAAGCACAATTATGTATTCTTCAAGTTCATCATGACTTTCTAGCAATCAAACATTTTGGATACAACAAGACTTTGGAGCCAATATCTAGAGATTTTTAGTAGCATCAAATATAGAAGGCAATCAAAGACTTTGTAAAATGATGTGATATTTGTTCAAGATCCAAAACTCTTTGTCATTGACTTTATGGACTTTTTCAATCATTATCTATTCTAAAACAATCATGGTCTTTTATTTCTATAGATTTTATCATAGATCTTCCAATCTCAGGTGCTTATGATTCTATATTTATGATAGTATATCATTTTATCAAAATGATATATTTTGTACCATGTACAAAATCTATCACAAGTAAAGAAATAATTAAGTTTTTTTTTCAACATCTATTAATATCAAGAATTAATCAAAGATATTATATCAGATAGGGAGACTTTATTTATATCAAGATTTTAGAGAACCCTTTTCAAGATATTAAAGGTGGATATAAAGATTTCTTTGGCTTTTCATCTTCAAATTGATGGATAAATGAAATGGATGAATTAAGCTTTAGAGTAATATTTGAAGTCTACTATTAATTATCATTGAGATGATTGGACAAATCTTTTGTCATTAGCAAAAAGTACATATAATATTTTGGTATATTTTTCTACTTAATAAATATCTTTTTTTATTAAATATGGTTATCATCCACAACTTGATATTTTTGACTTTTTAAAAATTAATAATCTTATGGTAGAATATTTAAGAAGTTATTTGTCAAAACTGTGTGCAATAATGAAGGCAAAATTAAAGGAAGCTCAAGAATGACAAAAGATTAATACCAATGCCTATTACAATGAACAATCATAATTCAACATGAGTGACAAGATATGATTATTTCATTATAATATCAAGAATATTTGTTCTTGTGACAAGTTGGACTATCATAGGCTTGAATTTTTTTTATTAGTGAACAAGTAAATCTTATTGCTTATTGATTATATCTACTAAAATCTATGAAGATTCATCTTATATTCTATGTATTTTTTTTTGAATCATATAAAATAAGAAATATCTTTAAAAGAAGACAAATGCCACCTTTTCTTATAGAAATAGATAATAATCAAGAATTTGAGATGAAAGAAATTTTAGATTCAAAGTGACATTGAAATAGATTAGAATATCTTGTTTAATGGCACTGATATGATATCAATGAATGCATATAAGAGCTAGTAAAGAATCTTACAAATGCAATAAAGAAGATTGAGGTTTTTCATCAACAACATCTATCAAAATCAAGATGAAGAATAGAAAATCTTCACTATAAAAGAAATAAGATTTCAATATTATATTACATGAAGTGTTGCTTGAGAGTATACCAGGCACTTGGCTATGGAAAGTAGAAAGGAAATTATAATAAAAAAAATCCTGATTCTAATAGAATACTAAATAAATTCTAATTAAATCTTAATAATGCTAAACAAGCTTTAATCAGATTCAAAAGAAATCTTTAAAAAATTACAAAAGAAACAATAAGAAATCTTAAAGGAGTTGAAAAAAAATCCACAATAAATCTTAAAAGAATCCTTAACAAGCTTTAAAAAATAATAAAATAATTATAATATATCTTAAATAAATCTCAATTAAGTTCTAATTTAAACTTAATTGAAATCTTAATAGACTTCAATCAAATCCTAGACAAATTCTAAATCCTAAATCAAATCTTAGATAAATTTTAAACTCTAAATCTAATCTTAATCAAATCCTAAATCTTAAACTAAATCTCAGACAAATTCTAAATTCTAAATCAAATCCTAACCAAATCCTAAAAAAATCCCAAATTCTAACCAAATCCTAGCCAAATCCTAAATTCTAAACCAAATCCTAAAAAAATCCTAAATCCTAAATCAAACCCTAATCAAACTCTAAACTAAATCCTAACCAAATCCTACCCAAATCCTAAATCCTAAACCAAATCCTAAGGTAGTTTAGAACCTTGATATCTTTTGATTAAACCATTGATCTTATTTAAAATTTTACACACCTCTTAATCTCTTAGTTACAAAGAAGTATAATGAATTTGAAGAAAATTACACTTACCATATGAAAGAAAAATCCTAAAATTTGCTTAGATGTTGGTCGGCCTCCTTTTTCATCCTTCATGCTAATCTTCTAGTGTTAACATCTCTCTTTTATATCATTTAATTGATCTTAAAATTCTTATATTTATAGAAAAACAAGTCTACTATTTATATACATAATTTATACTCCAATCTAATTGATAGATTGCAAGAAATCTTTAAAATCTTTACTAGACCTAAATTTCTACTTTCCAAGATCTCGACCCACTTAAACTTCAATAATCCTCAATTCAATTTTTAGATCAAGCTAAAATTTATAGCACATATTAAACACAACTGTAACCATTAAGAAACAAAATTTCACCTATAGATCTACTACAAAACTCTTGAAATTGCCCAAAATGTGAACCTTATTTTATTTTATAAAAACCTGAGTCATCCAAAACAATCTTGACTTTGTAAAGCTCTTACAAAGTCATTACAAATTCAAATCATACAAAACCAATGCTCATAAAAACTTTATAAAATTTTTTCTTAAATTCTATTCTTCAATCTCCAAAAGAACCCTAAAGTTGTTGTTGGTGTGCAATTTTGTAGCTCAAGATTTGATTTCAATCCAAGTTGATAATCGGTCCTCTCCAAGTATCAATTCTTAGTTTCTTGAGGTAAATTTTGCTAAAATCTACTCTTAACTCCCTCTTATACATGCCTATATTATTTAGTTTTCTAATTTACTTTCTTTTATCTTATTTATGGCTCTACAAAATAAATAGAAATCTATTTTATAAAAAGCAATATTAATACTTTTTAATTTTACTACTCTTTTTATTATTATCTATATTTCTAAAATAATTTATTATAATATTTTGAATTAAGATCTTCTATAATATAATAATTTTTACACTCTTTCATCTATTAGTTGTGTTATATCATGACATTGAGAAGATAGCATTCTACCTTCTACTCTTATTTGATTCTTTTACGCATTTGTGATGCAAAAGAAACAAAAAATTAATAATCAATAGATTCAATTCAAGAGCTATCACTTGCTGACCAATTGAATGAAATATTGCAATTGTTACAACTTTCAAGACAATGTAATTGATATGAAGATCCTCAAGAATGACATGTCTTTCCTTGAATAGATGGCAAGATACAACGTGTTTGATATTACAAGCTCAAAAGAGATTCTCGATGTTTGGCTATTTTATTAGAAGTTGGAATGACTCTTGATGGTATTCTAAATATTTTATTTTAAGAAAGTTAGAAAGGCTTCAATAATGATTAAATATCAAGGTGGTCTTTTTGTCTTGATATGGAACACTATCAATGGCTAAGAGGGTCTATCAACTATCTTCAAAGAAAACAAAGATCAAAGTATGTAGCAAACAAAATTTCCTACATCTTAGATTTTTTCAACATATGATAATTGCTTCTTATTAAACTCATTCCTAAAAGAAAGAGTAATATTACACACATACATTTTTATTATAATATTTATTTATATAATTAAATAAAAGTAAGTAAAAATAAATTTATTTCATAATATTTTCTAAAAAAGCTTCTTAAAAGCTTTATAGACGTTGCTTTGATACTACATGTGTTTTTAGTAGATTGGTAGAATAAAAACTTGGTTAATAAGTTAACTACGTGATTGTAGCTTATAGATCAAGCTAACTATGTAGTATACATATAGAAAACTTGCCTTGCAAGTTAAGATACGTATCTTGCAAAGTCAATATATTTTAGATATTCTATAAGATATCGCTATGTAGCTCCTAGTTAAGAGTATATATAAAGATAAGAATAAAGCCTTTTTCATTCTTATCAATGCCTTTCTTATAATAGCCATGAGACTTTACTATAAAAGAAGGAATTTAAAAATTTGACATATTAGCACGTGACATGCACTGAGACTGAGTGAATATGGGCTTAAAATGATCAATAAATTTTTTTTGACTATGATGAGCTTTAAAACTCTTAGCTTCCTATATTCTTCACAAATAAGTGTTAGAATAAGATTACAGCCATAAATAAGAATTTAGAGTGTATACTCTATAATTGCTTATATTCTCAATGAAATTTTTTAGAAGCATTAGATAACAATTAGTGTGGATAAAAATTAAAAATTAAATTATGCCTATATATACCTTCTATCTATTTGCCATAAATTCTCTTGATCACCACTCCAATACCATTGCAACTAAGTAGATGTCACTTTGTGATAACTTTTAACCTTGACAAGGCTTCAATTTTACTATATTTATTAAAGCACAATGAAATTTTGTGTTTAACAAAAGGTTGGATCAATTTAATAAAAGCTTAGATTATTTTAATATTTTATTATATACATGCATATATATAGATATATTTTCTTTTTTTCAATATATATCTTATTTTATTTATTTACATTCTTTCAATTCTTTTCTTTAATAGATTGATAAGAGTATATTACAATATTAGAGCTTTATGTTGGTGATGGTTGAATATTTTAATAAGTTGATTGAACTTATAGCTATGCTATAAAATACTTTAAAGTTAAAAGCTATGGCTTTTTTTAATGATATGTTGATATATTTTAGAATACATGTTGAAGTCTTCACAAATCAAAGAAGAGAATTTTTTGAAAACTATAAAGCTTTGTATATTAAAGCTTTGATAGATCATAGCATCCTACTAAGAATCATCTTAAAGTAGATAGCTTGGCTAAAAATACTATTTAAACCATCAATTATAATTTATAAAAGTATAGACTATTTTACAACAACCATTGTAATTATGACTTAATATTATTGTAGATTGCAATAGATTTTTAATATAGCAAGTAAGAATTTTTTGAATATTATTATTTTTTTAATTATTATATAAATGGGAGTTAATTCTACTAAACTTAATACATAAGAAGTTGACTCCAATTTTAGACTTAAATGACCATGACAATTGTACTCAATGTCTATATGATTGAATAGAATTCTTTAAAAAAACAATGTCTATAGCCATAAAGAATCTATCTATTGCTCAACATTGTGATATTTTATAATATGCTTATATTTTTAACATAGCTTAATGTAGAATAGATATTAATTTGTTTCTGTAAGATATTGGTAAAATAGACTAATAGTCCATAGAATAGTCAGTTCAAGAGGATAGATGGTTAACTTAGTTATTAAAAAAGGTTAATTACAGGATTACAGTTAGAATTTGGGAATATGGAGTAAGTATTTAGGAGTTGTAGAAGTTACTCTGAGTGCCAGACTGTGATAGCCATGAGCCGGGGTAAAGCTTCGTGCTACCTCTTTGTTTTTTTTTTTCTTGTTGAAGAGTAATGGATAGTTTTTGAATACTGAGAAGTGAGTCTGTGGAATAAATCAGAGATTGATTTATGAGTTATTGATTATGTAATTGAAACACTGAGTGATTGAATTATATGAAGAGTTATTGAAAGATTATGATTGTTGTTTATTGAGAGTTGTGTGTATTTTGGACAAAGGAAGTTGGTGATTACAGAAATTATGTGAATTCAGATTGGTTGGAGTGAAGTCTGTTATTTCTGGTGTTGTTTGGAAATTATGTATTTTGAGCGGTCTTTTGAAAGTGCAAGATTGTACATTATTGTTATCAGTTGATGAAAGAGTATTGTTACTAGGAGAAAGCATTGTAATGTTTCTTGGTGTTTTAGTAGTTCGGAATACAGTTAATTGTGTGACCCTAACAAGTAAAACTCATGCACTTAGTCTTTTCCTATGTTCGAATTCTCCTATACAGGTTTATTCTGAAAGAAATTAAAGAATAACTAAAATAAAAATTACACTTAACAATCTTAGTTGCAAAGATTCTCTAAAAAAGATTATATATATTTATAAATTGAAGTATCTACAATACTTGATGTCAGGATAAGGTGCACAATTCTTTGTATTAAAGATGTATTGGCTAAAGATATTTAAATGCTTGAAAGAAAAGATAGATAGAAGTATTAGAAGCATTTAAAAAAATATATTCCTTATCATCTTTCTATAGATAATTCCTTATATTGTGAGTTGGCAATTGTATCAAATTGCTTATTTTATTTTATGTGGTAAAAAGAAAGAATTTGCTATCATGCTATTATATAACCAATGCCAATGTGGATGATATATGACATGCATGATACCACCACCTTCAATTCTTCTATTTGAAAATTGAATTTTTTTCATTGTAGGAAGTCTTCTAATTATGCCTTATTTATTGACAAGGTTTGACAATTCTTTCTTCTAGGTTTGCTACAATTTTTTATGATCTAGTTGCTATAATATTAACTTAGTTGTATATAATTTTTGTAATAATATCATTATGACATTTATCTCTATTTATATAAGTCTCTTATATATATAACATTAATATCATAATTTATTGATAGGCCTCTTAATAAACTAAAAGAGACTTTGAAAGTGTATTTATTATGCAATCTTACTTGGTTTTTGAATCCATACTTCATGTTGGTTTTAGCACTTGATTTATTGTATATAATAATCTTCATTTATATAATAATTGACACGTGATGTAGTATTGGGTGCCAAATTAAGTCAAATATATGTAATCTATTTTAACTTAATGGATTTTTTTCTACTTATTGTTTTATATTAAATGACCTTGTTACTAACAATTGTGGTTTAAAGATTTAGGTAGAAAAGCCTTTACAACATGATATTCTTATTAAATCAAGTCTTTTAACTATTTTTAAGAAAAAAATATCTTTAATATAATTTTTTTTAAATATGATAATTTAGCCATTAAATAAAGTTTAAAAGTTTTTCTAAATATTTGTAGCTTTAAATTCTATCTTTGTGGCATAAAATTAATCTCAAAAGATTATCTTCAAGCTAGATTCCATTTAAGATATAATTTGTGTATTAATAAGAAAGATAATTTTTTTGACTAATTATCTAAAATAAGTAATATCAATTAAAAAATATTATTTTTTACAAGCCATTTAATACCTTTTGATAGAGACAAAGTCGTCAAAGTACATTTGGACATTTAAAAATCTTTAAGGAGGTCTTTAAAATACTTAGTTTAATGAAGAAGCATCTTCTATGAAAATCAAGTGATTTGACTCTAAAACAACAATTTATGAAATGAAGATCTTTTATGGCATATTTAAAAGTTAGTAATAAAATAATAAACTCTTGCAACTTTTTATTTAAGAAGATAGTTACAATATTTGTATGGATGTTTTTCCATTCCATAGAGATAGAAAAAGTGATAATGAGCCAAAAAGTGGACTAACAAAGCATAGTTATAATTTTTTTATGAAAACTAATACATCCTTGTTGTTTGTACTTTTTGGCCACTACTCTAGCTATGAAGCAAATATTATTGAAGTCTTCTTTGGATTTAAGAATCTACTTAGAAGCAATTGCTAAGCATGCTCAACTAAAAAAATATTAGTAATATGTGGTTAAAAGTTAACTTAATAGTCTAAAATTCTAACAAAAATAAATATAATATATTAAGATTGTTTGAATAGATGAAATGGTAGTAAAATAAGAGTAAGAAGATTATGTTTTAAGATAATATTAAGAGATTCTAATGCTCCTATAAAATAATTTGATAAGTTTAAATTATTATTTATAAAAATATATGGAATATTAATTGGTGGTATAGGATGAAAATGTGTTAAATTTTTAGATAAATTAGCATGTTCTTATAATCTTAGCTGATTGATATTATTGATGATGGTTCAAAGCTGTTGTATTGGATGAAGTCACCATATTTGTCTTCATCAAACAACACATCTCTTGTATTCAAAAACTTCTTATTTATTAATTAAAATTATCTATTTTCTTTTAATTATATTAAATAAAATAGTTTTAATAAACTTTGATCTTGACTTATTTTATTATTTTTTAAAAATATGCTAATTTTTGAGAAATCTAATAATCTTAAAATATAACACAACATGTGTAGATTTCTATAATGTTTTTAGTGAAATAAAATCTTTTAATTTTTAGATAGGCACTAATTAAGAATATAACAAGCAACATTTAGAAATTCTTTTTAAAGTGGCATAAAAAGATTTGAATCCAAAAAGAAGATTTAGATAATTTAGTTTTTATGCTCTATAATAATGTATTATTGAAGAATTTTAGAAATTATAATCTATCTAATTATTTTTTAGCTTCGGCAATAGTTATTGAATTTTGTTGATAAATACTTTCTTCTACAATAAAATCTTATGCAATGAATTTGGTGTCTTCTTTTATTTCTAATTTATATTTTAAACTTCATAAATATAAAGAAAGAATCATTCTTATTCTTCAAAAAATATAACCAAAAAAATTATAAAACATTGTTGATAGAAGTTAAAAAGTAAGAAGAACAAGATAAAAAAGTCTATTGATAAAAATCCATAAGATTTATTTGTACAACCTAAAATAGCCATAATGTTATTTTCTTGGATTTTTTGGTACTATAATGTGATATTATTTGATGTTATTAAAGTGTAGACATAGAGACTTATAATGTAGAAGTAGTTTGAAGATAGTAATAATTAATCTTTAATTTTCATCTCTCTTAATTTATTGAAATATACATAAACAAGTCATCTATGCCATAATTCTTAACTATCTAGGCTCAAGCTATAAACTTATCCTAAATTATTGCATATATATATATATATTAAATTACTATACATACATCTACAAAAAATAAATAAATAAATAAATAAATAAATGCATCTAATTGGCTAGATATTATTGTATTGAGTATAACACTTACAATAATAATTGGAACATTAACGAAGATAGAAGCCTTCCATGCAATGGTCTCATTAGTTGTTCAGCAAGCAAGGTCAAGAAGTAGTGCCTCTATAAGGATTTTTGAATACAAAGTTTTTAAAAGAAATTTTTTAATTTGAATTTTATATGGACTAAGAGATTTTATTATCTTAATATTCATTTTTGAAATCCTTGACTTACAAAGTATATTTTCTTTTCTTTAAGTCTTTCTTATTTCTTTTTTTTTATAATTCACTTCTTTCTTTGCTTGTTTGCTCTTTTCTTCTCGCTCTTTTTTATTCTCTTCCTTTCTTTCATAATGAGCTTTCTTTTATGAGACTTAAAAAAATATACAACTCATGAAAAGAGTTGCTCAAATATATCTAGATCCATATATTCATACAAGCAAATCCTGCCCTTCTTGACTTCTCACAAATGTCACAAGTATCAAGCTTCAATCAACAATAACAACCACTCAATCAAAGGCCTCTATTTTTCTTAGGTATGCACATAGAAATTTGAAGTGTGTATGTAGTAACTTGAGATGTGCTTGTAGCCTAAGCCAACTATTTATTGTAATTGCTACTAATGCATCATTGACTTGGATTCCAATGTCGGCACATTTAACAAGGAACTTCTCATGTAGAAAGGCATAATTATGAACTTTAGAATAATATTGAGTCACATTCTCTGTAATGTATTTTGTAGAGTTTATTAAGAGGATCTCTATATCTTAGCTTGATTTTCTTAGGACCTAATTATATGTTTTCTAGTGACTTAGCAATGATCAGAAGAAAACCAGATATTGTTCCGTGAATCAACTAGTTCACCGACTGAAAGTAGGTTCTTACATGAACTAGAAACATACAACACTTTGGAATTCTTTTTATTATCAAAGAACTTTGTAAATCTAGTTCCAGCCATTGGAAGCTTTGTGTCTACAAGCAGTAATAGTACTAGAGTGACTAGAGCTAGCAGACACTGAGTTGATGGCAACTTTGTTACCAGTGATATGTTTGGTTGTGCCAGAGTCTAGGTAACACTCATACGGGAATCATTGTTCAAGACATGCAGATAATGCATAGCCAACATGTTCAGTCTTCTTCTCCTCGGGAGTGACATTTACGTAGTCGTCATCTGATCTACTGCCTTCTGCTAAGTGGAGTTTGGCCTTGTTCTTGTTCATCTTGCCCACTTCTACTTCAAGTAGTTGGAGTTGAACTAAAGATAACCCTCTCAACTTGGCGTCCACTTTCTTGACATAATTGTCAACTTCAGCATGACATCTCTTGCCACGGTAATCGCAGTGAGGCACTTGGGTCCCGATCCTCCTGATCTTCCACCACGACCTCTGGAACCACAACCTCTTCCTTGGTTGCTAGTATTCGACATGAGCGGCACATACTGGGCTGCCATGGTTGTGTTCACATGAAGTTCAGAGAGTGCCTCGGATAGTGCTTTGGCCTGCAAGTGTCCAATAAAATCAGCAAAGGTTAGAGCGGAAAACTGTTGTAAGGTAGCACTTAACAATTTCCTGAATAGAGTCTTGCTCTGTGGTGATCCTCTGAGAGTGATTTGAATCAGCACTCTTGTGTTGATAGTGTTTCCAATGTTGTTGAGTTGGATATTTAGCCCTTCGATGGTGTTGATGTCTGTGTCAATTGGCTCACTCTCATTCATGACGGTCATCCCGAGCTCTTCCTTCAGCACCATCTTTATGCCTGTCGGATTGGACTGATACTAGATCTTGAGTTCTTTCTAGCAGTTGGCAGGATCTGAAGGAAATTCCGCGATGATGAGAAGTATGTCTGACGTCACAGAGTGTGTGTAGATGTATATAGTAGATTCCATCTTGTCTTCCTTCTGTTCTGGTGTTAGGGCCAGTGCCCAGTTGTCTAGCATGACAATTTCATACCAGAGCTTGTTACGCTTGAACCATCTCTTAGCCTTGAAGGTCGACGCATTTTAATTGATAGCCCCCTTGAGCTTGTCGGAGGCAGAACAAAGAGTAAACAGTCTCAACAGTGATGTAGCTGATGCTGTCGTTGTTGTCTCGGTGCTTGCGCCTGCTGCTAAAGTGTTAGAGAAGGTAGAGGAGCTAGCGGTAGTTGTAGCCATTTCGGCTCTGATACCATATTTGATAATGTGTATTATCAATAGTGGAATGACTTCCGTGAACAGTGACGGAAGTAAATATACAATTGAGCAGAGTGCCCTGTCTCCCTAAGGTCAAGAGGAGACAAACATTTGTATGAAGCTAAGTGAGCCATTGTGGCAGTCTAACCACTCACTGCTATTTCTGGCTTGGGCCAAGACGGGGCACTACTCTACCAGACTCGCTTATTCTAGTAGATAAAACAAACTATCTGGTCGGTGCAGTATATGGCTCCTAGTCCAACAAGTTCATGAAAATTGTTGTGAACTATATGCACTGCATCCTTTCCAGAATTCCTTGCAAGGAAGCACACAAAGCTATAGCTAAAAAGGGTAAGAAGCCAGAGCTGCCGTATCTTTAATATTATTATTTTTATATACATGGGTGTGTGTTTTGCTTTTGATGGTATCCTTGTTGAATCAGATGTTGCAAAGTTTGCAAAATGGTCGAGGAAGCTCACAGACAGATCCACTCTGCCACAACAAATGGCCCTTCGAGAAAAATCGTCACAAAATGACTTGAGTTGTGTGCATCTGCAGCTGAAGAAAACATAATACTTGATACAGTATCCGGCTCAGAAAACTGGGTCGTACTGGATCGTCCTGATGTATGATCGATTCGGAAAGAGCAGTGAACTTCACAAGTAACTGAAACTGCAGAACCTCGGGACACTCTTGAGCTGAATAGGTTGATGCTCATCCATGAAGCAACTCATGGTCCTGCACAAAGAGTTGACAATGCAGGCATGAAGTGAAGCGTATATCGGAACAGTCGCGCAACAGGATGGGATTATTATCCGCGTGGATTCGTTTCTAGCATTCAGGTGCTGCGTTGTGCCCAGCAGGATTCGAGTATTGAGAGAAATAGGAGAGAAATGGATGCGAGATCGCAAGAATGTTCGTCAACTCATGAAACTAGAAAACATTCATGGAAGAGCTCCCAACTGCGTGATCCGAAACCAGGAAGACTGTTGAGATCATACCACAAAAATACAGGGCTAGCATCAGAATTATGCATGTTGTGGGGTTCAGAGTAGATGAATGGTGTGCAGGTGGACGAGGATTGTGTGGAATACAAAAATTGATAAGCTGAGAACCGGCTGTGTCATTGGATGCTTTAGTGGGAGCCAAAGCACTTGGATGTAGATTTTTATCAATGTAGATTAAACAAAGCACCAGGGAAGGACAATATTTTTTTCTAAATATGTTTTTGTAGCTTGCAGTTATTTATTAAGGTAGTAAAAGTTGTCATCAATTACAAATATATTTATATTTATATGTGAATATATATATATATATATATATATACACACACATACACCCAGTGACTTCCAAAAGTAATGCAACACCCTTTGCAAACATATAAAATTGACTTTTTCTTGGGAACAAGAAAACCTTACATCATGTGGTGCCAACACAGTCTAAATAAAGTATGTAGTTATCCTCAAGTCAATTTCCATGGTGATTAAATCTACAAGCCAGTAGTAAAAACGTGAATTCGGGATGTTGCATTACTTTTGGCACTATTGACATTACTATGCTCCGAGACACATGAACCCTGTTGGGATGACATTGAAAACATTGTAAAAAATATGAAAAAATGCAGTTTATTTGTTGTTCATTTTGTATTAATGCTATGCTACTCGGCTAGTAATTGGTGTATCCTCCTTTCGCCTTCAACAATGTCTGCACTCTGTTGGGCATTGATTTCACTAGCTTCTGTACGTCTTCCACCTCAATGCAGTTCCATTCCCCCTGCAGCTTCTTCCAAAGGTCATCCTTGTTAGTGGGGAGGTCTTGACGGAGTCGGAGACGCCGGTCCACTTCGTTCCACAAGTGTTCGATAGGACTCATGTCGAGAAATTGAGGACTCCATGGCAGTACTGTGATTGCATGATCATTGAACCATTTAACTGTTGACCTGCTTGTATGCTTTGGGTCATTATCCTGTTGGAACACCCACTCCTCCGCTTCTTTTCCCAACTTCAGAACTGACATGCTAATGCTGTCTTGTAGGATGTTCTGATAACGTTCGCTATTCATGTTTCCTTCGATTCTGGTCAGTTCCCCAACACCCTCTCAACTCATGCAACCCCAAACCATGATGCTCCCTCCTCTATGCTTCACAGTCTCACTAACAACACGATGGCTTAGGAGTTCCCCAAGCCTCTTCTAACACCACTCTCGACCATCAGACCCCACAATGTTGAATTTACTGTCATCTGAGAAAACAACTTTCCTCCACTGATCCTCCGTCCAATCCTTATGCTCTTTTGCCCATTCATGCGTTAATTGTTTGTGACATTCCGAAAAGAGGGGCTTCTTTTTCCTAACTGCAAACCGTAGTCTTTGGCGCTTTAGTGCTCTTCTTACTGTGTTAAGAGAAGTTGTGATATTTGTAACCTCTCAAAGAACCCTCTGACATTTTACTGCAGTACTCTGGTCTTCAATTTGCACTAATTGTGCCAGGTAACCATCATCTCTCTCACTAAGAATGCGTGGACGTTCTGACCTTCCGTTTTTCCTCCAGCTTCCCCGTAGCTCCGTAACGTTTAACGATGCGGTTAACTGTTGATGGTGTTGTTCCTAGTTTCTTGGCTATTGCATAGCAACTCTGTTGTTCAGTGTGCAGGGCAATCACCTGTGCATGAATTTCTAGGGAAGTTTTGGGCATGGTGGAAGGGAAAATTGAACCGAGGACCTCGTGAATGCAAAGCAAGAGTGTTAACCAGTAAGTACTTTGGTACCACCAAGGCTAATTGTTCCCGTAATTCAGCCAATTTGAAGAGTTCCATAAGTAATGCAACACCCTAAATTTACGTTTCTGCCATTTACTGTTGGCTTGTAGGTTCGATCACCATGGAAATTGACGTGAGGCTAGCTATATACTTTATTTAGTTTGTATTGGCACCACGTGACGTAAGGTTTTCCCGTTCCTGAAAAAATGTCAATTTTGTATGTTTGAAAAGGATGTTGCATTACTTTTAGAAGTCACTGTGTGTGTGTATATATAGATATAGATATGTAAATAATACCTAACACAATCACATATATTTGAAAACTTTTATATGCCACATTAATTTAAAATTCTTCAAATAATATAATTAGTTGCATATAATGCATGCAATGCACATGTTATTATAAAAATTATGTTTTTTAAAGCAATTTTAGAAGAATTGTAAATATTGGTACCAAGAATTGAGCTATAAAAATCAAGTTTATATGATTTTTTACAATCACTAGAAAAAAATTATGTAATTTCACAAATGACTATTACAAATACAAGAGAGTATTAGCAAAATTAAATATTCTATTAACATTTAATAGAATGATTGATATTGAATAGTAGAGATTTTTTAATATATAGATATGGTTATTAATTGTGTGATATCTTAAAAACTAAATGTTTTTTTTCAATTAAGATGAGAAAAATTTCTTATTGTGATGCAATCAATTTTTTTCCAAAGATTTAATACTTTGGACAATATATGGAGTTTGTTTTTTTTTCTTTAAAGTCCACTCAATGAATAAAATCTACATAATGAGATTTGTAGTATCTTTTTGGTTGTAAGCAAAATGATTAAATTAAGAGTAATAAAGAACTTTTCTTTTGTTATTTTAATTCTTTTTCAATTCATTTTATACCCATATTTACTGTATATTCATTCTAAGAGTAAAATATTTTAAACAAATTAATATTTGATCTATTCATGAGTATATATGTGTATATATATGCTCTACAAATTACATGAGATTTTAGAATGCTTTTTATAACAAATAATCTTTTAATAAAATTATTTATTTTAAAATAATTTAAAATTTTAATTTATTGATGTATAAGTGTGTGTGTGTGTGTATATATATATATATATAAACACAAACATTCAAAGTGAGAGAAAATTATTGTAAATAAATAAAGAATTTTATATATTTATGGTTAGTTAAGTATAGATTTATATATATATATATATATATATATATATATATTAGTTTAAAAAAAATTAGAATAAACTTGAATAAAATCATCCCAGAAATATTAAAATTATTGAAAAAATACACATGAATTACATGTTATAGAGTGTTCAAAGAAAATTGTTGTATTATATAACCTAATAAAATACAAAATTGGGGTTTTTTTTGTTCTTATACCTTCTTACTAATTTTTTTTGTTCTTATATCTTCTTACTAATTTATTTATCGACCTATTTATTTATTTCTATACATATAAAATTTTGAATTTGGAAAAGATTCATCTTAGAAAAATCCTACTTTGAAAATATCTCAATTTTCTTTTAATTCAATTGAAATAGGCAATGTTTTTGTTACTACTTAAAACTGAAGTAATCAAAATATACATATGGATGTATATATGTTAAATTTATTTTCAAATATAAAAATAATCTAAAATAGAGTTATTGTTCACAATAAAACAAGAAACAAGGAGATTTTTGATATTGTGAAATGTTGTTTTAAAGATTATTGTAAATAAACTTCTATGATGTCACATATTTTTAAAGTAGGATATGTAACTGTTGTTTTATATTGTAGATAGAATCAACTAAAGAATGTATAATTTTTTGAGGTTCAATTACATAATTGTATAATGGAATTCAAATAAGTTGTTTGATTTTTTTTTATTTCGAAATTCAGTTCTAGTTATTGAATTTTTTTCTAAAAGTATGATTAATACAACACAGTTAACATATTGGTATTATATAATTTTCAGTATAAAAATAGTATTTAATTTAGTCAGTTTTTTTCTTCATTGAATTAGTCTCTGAATAGTCTCAAAGCATTTTGGATATCTCTAAAAAATCAGATAAATAAATATAATTTTTTGAAGGATTTAATTTCATACGTCTTTTAAATAATTTAAAAATTATGATTTTCAAGTAACATTTTAAAATATTATATACTATCCACTAATCTTTCTTGTTCTTTTTCATTTATTATCAAATTAATGTAAAAAGAACCAAAATTAGATCAAATCTTTGTTTAACAAGTTCTCAACTACTCTACTTGTTTCTTAAATCTATATGTATCTAATACATCATTCTTTCAATACATATATATACATATATATATATATATATTAGTAGAAATTCTTGCCATTGGCAACTAAAAATATTTACTATAAATTAGAATTGGAAACTTTCGAACTCTATGCCTAGTGATCGTGCAATGCTACTCTCAACATGTAGATTTTGAGTTATTGCTTCACTTTTACTTTACTTTTGATGAAAACAATGAGATTTGCAGCCAATAAGAGATGATTTTTGTCTCCTCTAGTTTGTTCCTTGAACTGCTTTAAATTTTTTTTTTTTTTTTTTTTTTTTTTGTCCTCTCTCTCTTGCCTTTTACAAATATTGTTCCATTTTCACAAATAAAACAATGAGACATAGCAAAATCATCACAATATGAATACAAAACTTCTCCCACATGCAAAGAACAACACACCTACAAAATGCTTCAAAATTTCATATTCTATTCAACTCACAAAAACATATACACATATTCCTATACATACATTTTTTAACATGGAAAGAATTTCCACTTCACAAGAACAAATAAACAAAGTAAAAAAATTAAAGTCGAAACTAGTGGACGAGAGAGAGAGAGCGGGCACCACGGGGTGCAAGGCAACTGAAAGAGAGAAGTGCTGACGGGGCACTCGATCCAGGCCAAATATCCCGTGCCTGCGTCGGCGGTGTGAAACAGGACAGAACGGGCCACGAAGAAGAAGAAGGCTGATAATGAACACGCAGAGCTGCAACGCTGTGCGCGTCGCAGCGCACAACTCTCCAGGAAGTCGCAGCAAAGGAAGGGAAGGGAAGGCCAAGGCAAAGGGAAGAAAGCTAGCCCCAGCCTCAGCACCACACGCCCCCTCCTCGCTTCATCGATCCATTGCTCTCCATCCCTCTCCCCTCTTTGATCCAGCTCATTTCATCACTTTCATATCAGACGTCTCTCACTCGGAACATTAGTTCCCATCATGTCAGCGTCGGATCCATTCTACCTCGTCAAAGACGAGATTCAGGACACTGTAAGTGATGACCAGATCCTTCCTTGCTTAATTTCTGCCTACCCCTCCCTCCGATCGTGCTTTCTATCCAGTTGATTCTCTGTTCGACTTAGAAATGGCTGAAATTGGTGGTTGAGGTGTTGTCGTTTAAGAGGCATCGCCTGCACCTCGGGGTGGGGTTGTCATTGTGTTGCGAGTTTGGTGTGGTGGTGTGGTGGTGTTTGTGGGTTCATTTGGCATCGGGTGGATAATTAGGTTTCAGCCTTGAGCCATGCAGAATTGCTTTTGTTCTCGGGTCGTGTGGGGGTGGTCTCAGCGTGATGGTTGGTTTCTGGAGGCGTGTGTCTTTGTTTCGTGAGTTGATTGTGAATAGGGACATGAATTTCGTGGTATTGGCGTGTAGGTCACGAAGCTGCTCTCTACGTTGGTTCGATGGGAGAAGTTACCGACTTCGTCCACAGAGCGGAGCGTGATTGGAGGGGAGATGCTATCCAGCTGTGAGAGCTTAGAATGGCAGGTATGTCGCTCAATTACAGCAGTTAGACCTATAATTGTCACTGCTAATCTCGTTCCTCTTGTTTTAAAACCTGGTTGCTAGTTCTTGTCTTAATTTCCAATTTTTGACGGAATTCTGGAAGCTGCTATGAGTTTAACGTGTTAAGCAATTTCATTTTCCCAAGATTCAGATTGAAGTAAGGTGTTTTCATAAATTGTAGGGTGGTTTTAAAATTTATTTTTCATCGTTTTTCTAGGATAGCTCCTTGTGTGCAATGATTTGGTAAGGGACAAAACCAGGGATCACATTAGATTGTTGTGTTGGTCACATAGTACTGTCTAATCTCGGAAAGGTTACGTGGGAATACTTGGCACCATTGTGGTGGATCGCATGCAATATACGCCGTGAATTCAAAAATTGACGGGTGGACGGATATGAAAGCAAATGATGGTTTTTCAGGTTGATGAATTGGATAAGGCAACTTCTGTTGCAGAGAAGGATCCTGCTCGCTTCAAGTTAGATGCAGTTGAGATAAAACGGCGCAAAAGCTGGACTTCTTCTACAAGGAACCAGGTTTGTGAACAATCTCGTGTTTGTTTGAGTGTTTAATATTCGCAGACTGTTCTTCTTTATTTATACTGGATTGATCTGAAAGCGCTTAGTTGTTACGATTGTGGTCTGCGCCGTCATATTGTCATGTTCTCCTTGGATGTTACCTTAAAATAGACCTCTACGTCCTCTTTGCTTAACGTTTGTACCTTATTAGTTGAATACCTTGGTATGTGTTTACTGGTCATCTGCACTCTTTTCTTTTTGCTTTGCAGGTTCATTCGATAACTGAAAAACTTCAAAGCAAATCTTTGACTAATGCTGGGGGTGCTGATGCTCCAACTAGTCGTCCGGGATTTTTGCGAATAGACGATCAATTCCAGCAGGCGCCCACACGTTCGAATTATGACAGCCATATTGCTAATGAATCTGATCGACAAGAACTTCTTTTAAGGTCTACTTTTCAAATCTATCATTGTCAATGATAGGAGTCATGTTGCAGTAAAATTTCTTAACAGTGTCAACACCTACATTTGTTTTGTGATTTTGCACCTACTATATTTAAATGTGAATGGAACGGACTTTTACGAAGTGTTCGGCAAGTCATGGTTTTCTCAAAGTTTTTTGTTGAGCCTTCCATTTGGTATTTCCATTGTGCGACAGGGAACAAGATGAAGGTCTAGATGATTTGAGTGCAAGTCTGACTCATGTTGGCCACGTAGGCGTTAGTATACACGAAGAATTGTCATTACAGGTACATCCTTTTCATTGCAGGACTTGTATTAGTGTGGTGGTCTTTTATTTCTATGATTGGGCTAGATGGTTCCATTGCACTCCAGACATCCTGGAATCAAAAAGCTCTGAACGGTTGATGAAGTTGGGAGGGCATCTATCTGCTTAAATTCAAGTATGAACTGACCACATGCAGCATGAAATACTTGGTCAATATGGCACCTAGTGAAGGGAAGGTTAAGTGGATTTGCTACCCCTTATCTGAGTATTTTATTCAAATTGTCCTACAGGGTCAGCTTATGGAGAAGTTCAGCGAAGATACAGATGGCACAGCCTCTCGGCTTGACGTAGTCCAGGTACATCGGCATATTACTGTTAAGTTTGGCATTCTCTTTCCAAAAGAATGCCAAATTTGGAAAATAAATGTCATTTACTCCATGACGATGAATGCGAATAAATTTTCTGAAGTCAAATTTGCAAGTACTAGAATTCTGGCCGATATGTGAAGTTTATGTGATGTGCAGAAAAAGCTTGCAACAGTGATGAAGATGGCAGGTTGGAAAGGCCAAGTGTTCATGATAGTGTTTCTGGTGGTGCTACTTGTGATACTCATCTTTCTAGTGTTTTCCGGGTAGTAATCTGTTGCTTCAGGAGTGAACAAAGAGTCGTCCACAAATGTTTAAAAAGTTAATTGTCAGCCACAAAAGTCAGTCACATAAGGTTCTGCCTGTGACAAAGTAGGTTTTGTAGATAATGTTGCTAACTAGATGCTAAGTTCATGTAAAAATGCATTAGGATCCAAAAATCATATTAGAAAATGATGAAAAAAAAATATTATGGTTGTGCGTTGACTAATTGGATCCAGCCCACTTACCTGTCAGTTGATGCAATCTGGATTACTACTCAACGATGGTTACCACACGATCATCCGAGTTGCATTAACCCTGTCAATGAGACTTTTGTAGAACCGAATATGCCCTCGCTGTGTCACTTTCTACTATGCCACCGATGTTCGAAGTGGCCTGTAAAGACATTCTCAAATTTTACAGTAGAATATGACATTACTCTGGCTGTATTGGTGAGTGGGCTGGTTCATTGAAATTAGTAACGTCGCAGCAGGATATTGCCTCACTGCCCCACCAGTCTGAAATGCAGCTTCACAGTAGACCGTTGTCAATCACCATGTAATTGTACGCAAGGGTTGCGTTTGTGAATTCAGAGACAGGAAAAGTGACTTCTCCGACACTAGTATATGGGTATCTGGGAGTATGATCAATTGAGTCAAAGGACTGAACATCAAAGATTTGGTCATTTTATGTATCAAAAAACTACATGCTTTTTATGATTCATTGGGGACGTCCTCAATTCGGGTTGATTTGTCAAACTCTACTTCACAAAAATATTTTTATTTCTATTTGATTTGTGAGAGAGTAATTAATGAGAAATTAGAAACAGTTAGTTAGTTAGTTAGTTTTCTTTTTTTTTGAATCTCACTAAGTTTTAAGACTTGAACACTCTAAATCATAGAAAATGACAATGAATTGAATTGTCTTGAAATTGAAAGTTCTTCACCTTATCCTTACATATTCATTAGATTATGCATACATGTTTTGCAATATATTTCTTAGAGGACACTTAATGGATATTTTATACAAATTTGCAACAATTTGAAAATATCCTATTAAAGTATATAAGAAGCTATAAAATGGTGACAAATTTTTTTGTCTTTTTCATTAAATAGGTTCATATATATTACTTTCAAGTATACTTTTTAAATCAAAATCTCTTTGCCATAGAATACATATTAAATTATTTATAGAAATACATCTTATTATATTAATAAATTTTGATATTTTTTTAATATATATATATATATATTTCTTGGTTATTTGATATTCTTTAATTAATGTTTTTTGGCCATAAACTTATAATCTTATTTTTTGCATAATTACCACAAAAAAAAGTTTTTTAATTTAATTAATTTTTTATTAGTCTTTGGCAATTATTATTTTAATAATTTTGTCTATATTTTATACAAGTATTAGTTGATAGTTTTTTTAAGTGACTTATTATGCTTTAAACGGATCCAATCTTATACTTAAGAAAGATCTTAACAAATTTACAAGTTGATATTTTTATCAATATTGGAGTAATGCATGCAACATGGTAAGCCATTCTTTGTACAATTTTGGTATTGTTGCAATAAGATCAATGTTTTTCAAAGTTTTGTTGGATACAACACTATTAACTTCACCAAGAGTAGAATTGTCAAATGTTTGGCATAGTGCATTGTTTTTGTTTGGAAGATTAAGTAAAAACTCTAACAACATCTTCATGTTCAAACCTTATACTGTTTATTTAATGTCTTTCATAATGGTCTCTATATCATTATCAACCTCTTCATTCTCATCTTCCTTGGTTGTCACATAGGATAGCCTTATATATTTATATTAGTTTGCAATTGTCTCCAAAAATATTTTACTATATGTACGTCTTGTCTAAAGCATTGTTTGTAAAATAATGAATTTACAAAGGTTGTTGGTGCTATTCTTAAATTTACCAAGAGTAAAGTACCTTTACATGTAGCAATAATATTGTTTAAATGCAACAATAATCCTAGCATCTATTAATTAAGAAATGGATGTCATATTAGAAGAAAAGAAGAGAAGAAATAATGAGTGATGTTTAGAATTTCAACACCATTCAAATTATAAATTGCTTAATTGATTAGGAAAAAGAAGAATTTTGATTTTGGCATCTTATTTTGCAATCAAAGCATTTGAGATATTCAATAAATAATGCAAATATCATCCAAACTTTCTTATTCAAATGGTTATAGAATCCAAGTTATTTGCTAGATTTGGTTTTTTTAGAATACATATGGTTTTTAGGCTCTACCAATTATAAATACTGAGAGCTTCTTGGTTCTAAAAGTGTTGGTTGTAAATGTAATAGAAATAAATTTGTTGGATTTCTATTTGCTTTCAATGTGTAGGTTGGAAATTGTTTCATTTGGAGATATACTATAAAATAGTTTGGATTCATTAATGCAATTAATTTGTTAAACTCATGCAAGTAAGCCATTACAATTGATGTATTTATACTTCCACTTTCCCTATACAAAGGTAAGTTATAAAATCCATTTCAATCTTTAAAACATGTTATCTAGCAATTCAAAAACATAGGCCTTTTTTGTCTAGGATGTTGAGTGTTTTGCAAAAGTTCTCTTCTTTTGTGTGCAGAAGGATTAGATTGATGTTGATTCATCCAGCTTCACAACATCACATCCAATTTTCAAGTTTGATATTTATTGTCAAAAAGTTTGGTACATGTTTACAACTACTAGTAAGCTCTTTGGTGGTTGTTTTTTTGTATTTTTCATGGCATGATAAGATGTTTGAAATTGTTGGTTATAAAGGAGCTTCTACAAAGGCAAATTCATGCTTCATCCACTTTGCTAGAAATGCTTGTGTCATGCATGTAGTTTTTTTATTGCAAATTTAAGACAATGCATATTTATTTAATTTTAACTTCACAAAGAGTATAAAAAATATTATTGTATAATTTTATCAATTGTACATTATTTTTAGTTGAATGTGCATTGATAAATCTAAAAAAATAAGGACTTACGATTCATACTTTGTACTTTTTATATTGTAACTCTACTTTTCAACTTTGGTAATTACTTACTACAATTGTAGATACTTTCTTCTTCTTTTAGCCTATCATTGAGAATGGATACATCCAATGGCTTGTCTTTGAAGAAATTGCAGTCAAGTAATTGTTACTATTGTGAATTACAAGCAAGTGAACTTCAAATTCTAATTGAATTGTATGTATTTGTTGTAGCACATCACTTTAAAATTTAATGCAATGTAAGTACATTTTAAGTGAGCATGTTATACACATACATTAGTATACAAAACATACTTAATTTAATGGCTTTTTTCTTTTCTTTGAAGTAAATGGCCAATAGACATGGTTACTTAAGATATAAAATCTTCTGACAAAAACTCTCTTTTATAAAAGAAGTAAAGCATATGACTATATGATGAATGAGAGTGAATGTCATTTACAAATATTTTGCAACCAACTTAGGGAGTGAAGAAACAAGCAAGGCAAAAAAAAAAATCAAAAATCAAAATCAAAATCAAAAAAAATCAAAAAAAATCAAAGAGAGAAAGCTCATGATGGGTGATGATAATAAGATAGTAGTTTCTTTTGGTTGAAATATAATTAATGCACACACTGATACAAAACTAGTCGTTTTTTGTTCCTTCTTCTACTACCACTACAAATATATCTTCTTTCTACTATCTTCTTTTATTAGAACTTAGTCCTATTTCAAGAAATAATAAATATTTGCATGCGATAATACTTAATTTATATTTATATTTTTGTAGGTATTAATAATCTTGACACAAAAGAGGTAAAAGAAGACAAACTTAATATCTTCTTGCTGCTATAATAAATGGATTTAGAACATGATTTGAATATCACTTGCAAATTGTCAAGGTGGAGATTGCCAATGCTTCTACAAAATCATTGAACCTCAAATAGGAGATGTGAACTGCACTATGAAGAGTCATAGGCATTGACATTGATCTGCAAGTTATATGGATTTAATACTCTATAAGCAATATTTTGATTGTAGAGAGATACACAAGGGTGCGTCTAGAATGAGACTTGTAAACCAATTTTGTGATGGCCTGTAAATGGATGTGGTTTTTCCATCAAGGTTTTTCTTCTACCATATTTGACTTTTATCAGCATCCATCCACTTTTTTATATTTGGTTGATGGATCCATCATGACTTGGACTATTGATGGGATGAAAAGTGTACAAAACAAGTGCATCAAAGCTTTAGATTGCTTGGACTCAGTTTCGACTCTAAAGAGAAGGTTTCAAGAAAAGTGAAACAAAAACCAAGTGCATATGACATTCTTGAGCTGAAAATATTCTCATTTATGAGAATAATCAAAATGTCATTGCTATTGCTAAGAATCCAGCTGACCATTATTGTACAAAGCATTGGAATACAAAACATTATTTTATTAGGCAATGTGTTGAAAAAAACAAATTGGTTTGGAGTAATGTCCCATGAAACAAATGGTGGCAGACATCTTCACAAAACCTCTCCTTAGAGATAAGTTTCTGACTTTTAGGGATATATTAGGTCTTGTTTCAATAGAAAATTAAGTCCCACTGCTGGCATACAAAGTGTTGAATATCTCATATTACCAAAAGCTATGATTTATCCAGATCTTAAGACACTGAAAGTGCCCTCCTGAGTTTCACAGTCGGCTGGTGGGAAACAGTTGATATCGACTATTGTTGACCAACGTGAGGGAGACGATCATGGCAGAAAACTGGAACCTGAGAAGTTTCTGTGCAAGTTTCTTTTATCCCGAATGAAGGAGTGAAATGGGCTTGCCTTAGTCGGGATTATTTAACTATTCTGTCTAAAGAAAACCTGGGCTGCATGAAAGTAGTGTCAGACGTATGTTCACGTAAGTTGTTCATATGAATTCTCACCTTTGATAGATCTAACATGGTATCAGAGCTAGTATAGATCCATAGAAGTTTATTTCATGTAAAATTGATTGTGAAATATAAAACTCTTTAAACTTCTAAGTGGAGAATTAAATCAGCGAGGCTCATAAGCAAATTCCCCTTCAGTTGCTAATTGTATACAAGCACATAAATGTTGTAGAAGCATATGAACAGGTATATGTTACTTTGCAAGATGTACTACAATCTTTAGAATCATTACCACCTTTATCACTAAAATTCATTCATTATAACTACCGCAACAAGTATGCTCCCACAAGGTTAAACCACGTATCTAAGCAGCATTCTAGAAATTGCGGTAATTAGGCAGGTTCATTGACTAACCGATAAGACTCAATAGTTGCCACATCCAAACTGATGCTGCTCTTTCTCAGAGACGTTCCCCTAAACTTCTACTCCAACGCGATATTTGATTGCAGAATCAACTGCTACATTTGATGAACTCAAAGTAACTTGAAGCTTTGCGTGCTAGGAAACAAGTTACAGACATACTATAAATGAGAGCCATCCAGTTTCCCGAACGTGTTGGTTCTGTTATTACTGAATTTTTCATATTAATCAGGCGCAGTCAGAATATGGATAAAACCAACTTTGCCGAAGTGGAGATTGGAGTCTCAAAAGCATTCCAACTGATAGTGTAGATACATAGACTACCAACACGTCACATACTACCAACTTTACCTGGATAGCAGGAATTGATGAATCTACAGAACATTCGACAGAAACAGGTTTGTCTATCACAAGTACTCATTCAAAGCCATCTAATGGTTACATACAATTCAGCTCCCGAGAATTGCGCTAAGCTTCCACAGATAATTAGCACTGCCAGGCCGAGAGATAGCTACACATTCTACATATACAGCACGAGGAAGAAAATTCAGATAAATGGTTACACATTCTGCGTCTCTACTACAGATTCACCCAGGTCACAATCCCAACCTAGAGTTGCGATGGGATGGTGGGGAGAAAGATTTTATGTGCAGGTGATATAGCATTCAATACTCAGAAGAGAGTTCAAATTTCTGAGGGTGCTCTCCAGTAAAACATAAATAAATACTTTAATATCATATTGTACCGAAACATAGATATCACCAAATAATCATACATAAGAACCTGCACCACGCTCCTTCAAGGTGGCATAAGGAAACGGATGCATCGAAAATCATGATTCTGGATGCTCACAAGTATAAAACAATTTCCTTAAGGTTTGCTGTAATGGAATGGGTATCACAATTTAGTTGAAATTTTAAAGAAACTGCACAGAAATATCCTGAGGAGGAAACTACTAAGATTGCAATGCGGTGCGTCCTGAGCACTTCACTACCAGTACACACCTCATATCATTCAAACGGCCAGATCAAATACCTTCAATATCTAATATCGTTCATGATCTTGTCGAGTTCACAATTTGAAAAAGCTTGTGAACAATTACGAGCACATAGATTACTAAACATAGCGCCAACCTGAGGGACAAATCGATCTTGCCAGCCATGTAGAAGTCACATGTCTCGTCATATGGATACACACTAAATGTTCTTGTATGCTTCCCAGTTTTGTCAGTGAAGAAATTGCCTGATAACAAAGGATGAGCGAAATACACCCAGTGTTGAAAACACTATCCAAGCTGGCATATTGCACGCAGCTGCACCTACAGAGACAAAATTCTGAAGATAGAGATGTAACCGGCTACTCTCTATTATTCATGTAACGTTACAAGAATAACAAATTGTTGTGGTAACAAGCAAAAGCTAAGGAGCTTACGGACCCACTTGCTAACTTTGGAGCTCTCATGGGAGCCAGGAAACCTGTGGAACAGTTCAAGCTGGATGCTTCAGGGAACCTGAAGATCTCCAAATTCTGCCTTCAAGAGAAATAACCATCACAGAGACATCATCATGGTACTTGCGGCGATCACCTTGTGGGATATCCAGAAGTTCGTTCAATTCCATTCCTGCATCCCCAACAACCAAACAGCAGTTAATTAACGCGCTCTCAAATTTGAACAAAACTTTGCCTGATATGAATAGTTATTGACCGTAAGGAACAACCTCCCTGCAATATTGGCCGTTTCGTTCATTAGATCATAATCAAATTCACCAGTAATATACAGTCATATTCCTGTGGATGTAAATGTCAACTATGACCAAGGTCTAGAAGCAATCAACACAACTGACGAGAATTAGATTCACCATTTTTTTTGGCAGCTCGGAAAAGAAGTTCCTCAATAAGACGTTGTGCTGGATCTCCATCAGGGCACCTCTCCATAAACCATTCAACATGAGATACAACCTCCTCATTGCTGAGGTATTGGTACAACCCATCGGATGATAGCACCAAGAATCGATCTTGCGGCCCAAGTTTATGATGCCGCAAACACGGATCGCAAGAAATATATGGGTCATTGCCGATAAATTTGCAGCGAAACATTTCAAAGAGAACATTGTTCAACCTCGGCTGTGTCGCTCACAAAACAAACCACATACGAATATCAGCACAGTATCACGGCACACATGCTCTGCTCAGTGCATTTTCAGATCAAAGAAATTTAACCAAATTGAAATTCTCTGACAAGTTGTTACGTAGGGGCAAGACCATACAAGAAACTGAAGACTCTTGTAAAATGACTGTAAAGCTCCTTTCAGGAGGAATACCACTCTGCATACTGCTAAGATTGTTGTCGAAATTCTAACTGCAGAAGTACATGTAGGAAAGGCAAGTAAAATAAAACAAAATAAAAATACCTGCTTTAAAAATCCGGCACCAAATGCACGAGTCACTTTGAGCCTCCCCTTCACTCGGTCATTTGAAATTATGTCATCATCGAAAGGATGCTCAGCTCTTAGTCTTTGCACTTCCTATTTTTCCACGGCAACAAAGGAACGACAGATATAAGTCATACAAACCATCGAGTTGTAGTTAATATGGAGATCACGGAAGTAGATCCATACACATCAAGCAGATGATGAAAATCCAATGTTTCACCTCTTCAGTGCTGGTGCTATGATCCTCTGTAAGTTGCAAGGCACCTAATAGAGACAAGCCTGGTGGGGGCGGTCCAAGGTTGGGGTCGTGAGCCTCGAGGGCCTCAATTTCTGTGGGGGTTTCTTCAATGATTCTCTCGAGTTCCTGACGCAGTAGAGAGTCACGAGCACCAATCCTTTCGTGCTCGTCTGCATTGTAGCCATTCAGTTGGCTACGGGAAAGTTTGGACAAAGAATTAAAAGAGCCTCGTCTGCAGTCTTGAGCTACGATTGCTCGGCTATCTCCAACATTCAGAATATATACATCTTCATCCTTCATGAGCATCACCAGTACACAAGACCCCATCAACGCCAGTTCTGGATTATCGTCTAGAACCCTGCACCAAAGAACCCATTGTAAACACACTGTCTGACCGAGAAGTACCCAGCAGTCCGACCACTACAATTAGGAATCAGGAAAACACAAGTCACGAATGTTGGAACACGAAAGAAACTCAGGAAACTTACAAAAAGACTCAAATTGAAAGACGGTTTACAAACCTGTAAGTCATATCTAGATAAGCTTCTTCTGTAGCTTCCAGTGCACGAGAGAGTGCTTTCAAAACAGCATCATGATCAACAGTATTGCTCTCCGACTCTTCTGCTTCCCGCCTGAGACGAAGTTTCTCTCTAAGCCGCTCCTCTTCCGCAAGTCTCTCTTGTTCCCATTCATACCTCCATTGCGGATACTTCCGGTGCTGTTCTCGACGCCGATCATGAAGGAATTGCAATTTAGTGTTGAGAATGCTATGATCTTTGGCGGGAACGTTCTCGGCCAAGTGTACATTACTAGATCCTATCGGTTCAGGCGAATCTACCTGAGAAACAATGCTCGACAAATCCTGTTCAGTACCCTCCTGCGTGCCTACTCTATCCTCAACCAATTTTCCTTCTCGTTCTAATCCTAAGCCTAATTTGCAGTTCGACTCTGTTGTACTTAGGTCACAATTTATGTGCCCCTCTGTATGCTTGTGAAGCTGCTCTCCTGGGAGATGTTCATCACAATGAATCACAGCAGTATCTACCTCACAATTAGGTTGCCCCAGCCCGTTGTCTGAATCATCAGGCCTCAGATCAGCACTGACGGCAGGCTTATCTAACAGCGAATCAAGATGACTACGTGGATGGCAACTATTTTTACCTGAATCCTCTCTCCCGTCCCCTTCAATTACGGACGTTTCCAAACTACTCAATCCCATCACCCCAGACTCCATAATCCTCAAACACCCCTTCTGACCTTCCTGCGAAGGATCAGACCCGGTAGAATCCACACGTCCTAAACGGGCTATGAAGTCACCGCCAGCCCTTTCTTCCTCTCCTGAGCGGCGGATGTATCTGTATCCAGGAGCACCCCCTTCTCCATCCTCACAGGGGCTATCATCACCAAGTTCAAAACCACTCCTCTGATTCCAGAGCAGACCTTTGAGCTCTCTGTAAATAGCGGGATACAAGTTGCTCATGAGGAAGTCGGGAGCATCAGGTCCATTAAATCCATCGTATATGCCAACAAATAGCCAACCATGCTCTTCGGATAGAACCACATGCACACGGTCCTCCCCAGCTTTTCCTTGAGCCCATTGTAGATTGTTGTCGGCTTTGATCTCCAAATCAGAGCCGGAAGAGCCCGAGTCCAAGGGTGAATCGAGAGAGCTCAGAGGGAAGTCTCGATGGTCTACATCGCGAGGATGATCTCCCAAAACGAAGTGCCTGACGGGGATCACGATGGTGCGGGTTAAAGTGGCAGTTGTTTTAGACACCGTGCGAGCAATAGCTTTCTTCACAGGAAGACTCATGGATCTCACAAAGCGCTTGAGAGGATTTTTTTTCCTGGCAGGACCGTGAGGACCTGCAAGAGGCGCTGAGAAAGTGTTGCGATCCACTGGCTCGAGTGGCCCTGACATAAATCCTCTCTCTATTGGTCCCGACATAAACCCTCTCTCTATTGGACCTGACATGAAGCCTCTCTCCAAGGGACCTGACATAAGCCCTCGTTCCAAAGGTCCTGACGGCAAACCCCTGTCAAGAGTACCCGAACCAAGAGGCCCCGATAAAGGGCCAGATATTGGGCCTGAATTTGCAATGCGCTGCAGCGGAAGGGCACTAAAGGAAGACGTGCTCTCAAAAGCTGCGGCTCGCTCGATGGGTACATTTGAAAAAGAATTGAACTGCTCTTGACTGGCAACTGACCGGGGCGTGGCCGTGTTGGCGCTTACTGAAGCACCCGATATGGCCTTGAACGAAGTCTCGGTCAGGCTCTTGGCTCTCTCGTTGTGCTTGCCCCTCTCTGGTTTCTCCCATACCACCCTGGGCCTATCTGCCTGCCTAGTCTCAGGCTCCATTCTCTCTAGGTTTGGTAGCTCGTCCGATGAGATCCCAATTTGTGAGTCCATCTCGATTGACTCGGCAGACGACAACTCCAGCGGCAAGTCGAGTGCTGGAGGCGAAATGTCGCGAAAATCTTCATAATGGGGAGAATGAGCTGGGGACCCCAGTACAGGTCTGACGTAACAGAAGGAGTGCCCCAATCCTTCGTCCAGAGGTTCTGAGAAATGCAGCCCATGGGCGTATTTCTCATGCCTCTCTGAGCTGAAGCACCCCAACGTTATCCTTGACATCCTATTGCCCATCGCATGATCTGTACTATGGCTACTCGAAGACATCATAATTTCACAATATCAAATACTGCTCATATTTTCGTTTTTGTTTCCCATTTCTAAAATTGCCACAAACATGTAAATGAGCACGCAAACACCCTCAAAATTCGATCAACAAGAAATCAGCCATTGATCACGAGAAATAATCAAAAAATTCATTCCTAATTCATCGAAAACCCTATGGATTGGAATTCATTCAGCAGTCTTGCCCTCTCTATGTAAGAAACCCCCCATTGTGTAAACGATCCACTACGCCCTGCATCAGCGGCTAACCCACCTACACCCTACCCTTCATCACTATTTTCCACACAAACTCGCAAGACAAAGGCAGAAAAGAAACTTACGACGGAAGAATCCGAGCGTGTCTCACAGATGTCATCATAGACGACTCCGCATTTTCTCTTCGTTCCCCAGCTGCTGCAGACTGCACACAGCCCCAACCCCACTGCTTGTCTCCTCTCCTCTCCCTTGTAACCAAACTCTCTCCCACTTCCCAAACGCCGAAGCCGCCCCTCTCACTCAATCCTCGCCGACCATCACCTTCACCGCCCATACGCCATTAGCGATTCGTCAAAAATCCTTCTCGCGTCGCCCATCAGCACTATCATGGACACCACCGCTGGAAAAGACCTCTCGTGCCCCTCTTGTGCCTCTGCTTGTGCCTCTCCACTGGACCCTTCATCCCCTTCCCCCACTGCCAAACCGTTCTTCTTTCCATGCCCTTCTCCCACCCCGCCTTCCCATGCCCTCACTCCCTCCCAATTCCTCCCACCCGTCTACTCCCTACCCAAAACCATCAGCAACCCCATATCCATCACACCCGCAAACCCACACTCAACAAGCAAACGAAATGAGCCCAAAAACATATACCCCAATCTATCCCACCTCCGAATTCGATCCACCCCACAAGCAGAGCAAACACTTCCGCCTCACCCACCCATAACTGCAACTATGCTAAAGCCCCCCCACCCCCCCCCCCCCCAAATGACATCCACCACCGAATGCCAGTATGCAAAACGCCACCCTTCTAGGATCCACCCCCAGCAGCAGCAGCTAGTAGCGTACTGATGTAGCGTCCTTGGAGATGCGCGGTGGCACCCCGGGGGCCGCCATGATGAATGACGGGGAATGATGATGCAGGGCGACCACTTCAAGACGTTGAAAATGTTCTGCTCTCGCACTGCATGAGCTTATTCCTCCCTCACACACTCTCTCTCTCTCTCTCTCTCTCTCTCGCGCTCGCTCGCTCGCTCGCCCTCTCCCCCTCTCGCTCAACCTCCAGACCTGCCCTCGCTTTGCCTCGCCTCGCCTCGGCTCCAGGAGAGCATGGTCAGTGCCATGGGGGAGTCCTAGTCTTCGTTGCGAGACGAAGACCTTCTGACACCGCAACCGAAAGCCTTCGGGGATAGGCGCTCTCCCCGACCGCTGGTCGGCGCTCCTCGTTGCAGGGGATTACATACACCGCTCCCTCCCAGGCGTAGGGGTTAAGTGACCAAGAGGTCGGTGGAGGGAGGAAGAGAGAAGAGGCTTAAGCGTGGGTATTTCTAGCACCAGGGGTCTCTCTACCCATACAGCCCTATTGACATTTAGCTAATAGACCCACAAGCTATAGGACCTAGAGTATTAACACTCTGAGCTGTAGTTGTAGTTGTTGTGGTAGTGATGGTGGCCATCTTGGGTTTGGTTTGGAGTTGAGTTATTTGGCTGTTGGTTTCATGTTTAGCAAATCTTGGGCTAGTGATGGAGGTCAAGATTTGGATAGATCAGTAAGATCAGTGAGTCAGTGATCTTGCTTCTGAATTGGTACACACATGCTGCAGAATGTTTGGGGGGAGGCAAAAGGGAAGAAAAAAAAGTGAACACTTGTGGCTTTCTTTATAGGCATAACTGTAGGGATTAGCCAGGGCTGGATTGGGGGGGTTAAGGTCATGGATTTGACGGTTACTGCCCTGCCATTGCCACCCCCAATCAGCCATTCAATCCATGGAGTTAATAGCCCAGGGGAGAGAGGAAAATAGTAAATTAAGCCAGGAGACTGTGTTTATGAAGGATTGTTATGAGAATTGAGAGGCTTCTTGAAGTTCTTACATCTCTCTGGGAGTGCATTAAAATAAAATTATTGATATGTGTAATATACATAAACAACTGAGGAAGTTGATGAGAAAGAAGAAGGAAGTTGGAGAAAGTGACTGGTATTAATGAAATGTTTTGACCCTTTGTGGGTCCATCAATTGGAAGACTTTCAGCCTAATTAAGGCCCCTGTTGAACATCAGTTTTCTGGAGGTACAATTTCAAACCCCCACATGTACCTTCCCCCTCCTATTCCTCCTCCTCTCTTCCTTCTTGTGTGTTGAGCTTCAGACCCCCCCCCTTAAAGTAAAAGGAAAAAAAGCATGTAGGGTTGAAAAAGGAAGTCCACTGACTTTTAGCCGCTTCTGGAATAGCAAAGAGGGAGGGGGTCATGGGTAAAGGATGAAGGGAATGAAGCATGTGTGTGTTGTTAGGGTGTGAGAGCAAAGGCATGTCATTAAATGGGGGTGCATGCAAAGCATGTCAACCCTGCCTAAATGCAAAGGACATGCTATTTAATACACTCATCTCTGAATGAGATAGAGAAAAGGTATTCAGTGAATTAATAAATCACAAGATCAAAGATCAAATGTGTGCCTTTTAGGGTTTATTCAATTTGCAGAGGAGGAACTCCTTTTTGAAGCTTGTTCTCTGTAAGTTATTCCAGGTACAGTGTACATTTTATGGGTGACTAAAATCATGGGTGGGTCTTACCCTTGTACATGTACTTTCTGTATATTTCACATTCAAACATTACGAGGTGGTCAAGTATGTATTTTTCAATGTTAATAAATATAACCAGTGATATGCATGCAGTTTTCATTCTTCATTGGTTACTAATTTTGATCTTCATGTTTCATTTGCATTCAACACATTGTTAATACATCGGTTCTTTTGTGCTGTAATATTATTAAAGAATCTCATTAAAAAAGGATTTTTATGAAGAATAAATCAATTTGTCATTATGTTGATAGAATGGATTGAATTCAACTCACATCCAAGTATTGTATTTGATGCAATAATGGACTATTTGAACCATTCTCTTGTCAATATTAATGTAAGTGACATGTCTTGATGACATTAAGGTTGAATTCTTCAATATACATTCTACTGTTCTTTTTTAATAAAACAAAGTGTAAAATTTAAATCCATAGTGGTTCTAGGATTCATAAAAATGTAGTCAATAATTCTCCAAGATTTGTCAACTGAATCCATCAACAACACAGAAGATATTTAAAAAATGTGAGAACGTGTTTTACATATATATATATATATAGAGAGAGAGAGAGAGAGAGAGAGAGAGAGAGAAAAGCAACCTGTGTCTATGAAGATGCTGTATGGAGCATTGACAAGATGATGGATTAACAACGGAATTATATCTATATACTATCATTTTTTTTATTCACATTAAAATTTTAAAAGAAAAAAGAAAAAAAACACATCACCCTCAAAATGATATACATAAATCCAGTACATAACGTGAGGTATCCTACACAGTAAAAGCATGTGAAGAAGCAGCTACAACCCAATAGGTCCAATAATCATTCCTTACAAATGAAAAGAAAAGAAAAAACAATCTTATAAAAACGACACACAAAATACAACGCACACACACACACACAAACATATTGCGTGACTTACATTGAGTATGTTGCACTTGTACGCGGAGATCAAACAATACAGGACGATACGAGGGGAATGAGTTGGTATCATATATCGTAACCTTACACTGTATATAATTGGAAACACAAATGGGTGTTGGCGACGGTGAACCCCTCTGGACAAGTGGTGGACAGGTGGCGAGCGCCCTTCGGAACACATTCTTTCATATTCCTACAAGTATATCAAATACTCATACATAGATACATAGATACATATAGTACGAATATGGATGCTTTTAGTAAAGTCAACTAGTGCCTTTAAGGGGGGGAGGGGGAGCACTAAGCAAGTGGCTTCTATCTTTTATTTTCTTTCTATCCCTCCACTGAGTTTGAATTTTTGCCTTCGTAAGGGGGAGGGGGATGATGGGGACATGAGGGGGAGGGGGGGTTCCCCTTCAATTCCTCAAGATCACGGTACCACTCACCACCAATAACAGGCTGATTTCAAATCAGAGTCAACCCCTGCACCTTCGCCCTCCCTTCCGCATAGCCCACCCCGGGTCAAGAATGGCGGGGCGGGGCTGGACCAAATCCCCGGCTGGGTTGACAAAATAAAGGGCCGGGCCGGGCGGAGGGTGGGGGGGTCAAGCCCCCGTTTTTTTGGCTTGTCTCTCTTGCCCACTTTGAAGAGTCCCATGTGATGGCTGACTTTGAACTATTTTAATTTCACTTTTTTCTTGGGTGGGCGTCACTTTTGGTCTCTATATCCAATTGTTCCACACCCTTGCTTTTCGATGCTTGGAGCTTTTTTTCGTTTATTGTTTGGTTGTTTCTTTTCTACGTTGCTTATTTTTGTACTTTTGTATTTGGTGAAAGAGTTTGGGTGTAAATAGTTCAAGCGTGGTATGATCAATAACTTGACGTTTTTTGGAAATTGTCTACAGAATTTCTAATGGCTTTGGAAGTGATATGATCTGGAGCTGGGCACCAATGTTTCTTGTTGATTTCAATGCAAATGCTGAGAAACATTCAAAGATTTATCATAGAGTGCTTTTTAATCAAGTCTGTCTCAAAAAAGCATGGTGGTTATAAAATCAATGGTTCCCATAAAAACATGGCAATAATAACCTGGATAAGCTGGTACACTACTATGTTATGAAATTATTCATACCTTCCAATATTTTGTAATATACATAAGGAATTGTTAACGCTACATCCCTAATTGATGTTGAAACACCCTCAGTAATACATGTAATGACTGCCACAGGGTCAGGGGGCAATGGCCTTGGAAAGAAAATTTTCTTTGCCACAAACTATGAACTTCACTGCTTATGTCCCTTGATGCCACATTGTCAATGACACATTTTGTGAAGAAGGTAAAACCCTTCTTCACAAAGAGGGCATGAGCAAGTGCAGAAATTAACAAGTGAATCAGAAAGGGAGAAGAGAAACAATACTTCTAATAAGGAAAGGTTGGAACTTATGAACAAACTCAAGTGAATGTGCTGCAAATTACACAATGAGCTTGACACCAACACAATCTCATCAATGCAACTATTTGTTTTCAAGTATATAGTCAGCCAACTATCATCACACATGAAACAATGGGTTGTATGCACCATCTTAAATCTGCTGTTCAGGCCAGAAACAACCTGGATTTACTATCAAAGCAAACTGTTGCCCTAGAAAAATCACCACAGGGAATAAAGGAATATTTAATTCATATTAACATTGTAGATTATGTATTTGTTGTCTTTTTCTTTTGACATTTAGTTCTCTATGATCTGTCTTCATTAAATTAAAAATAAAATAAAAATAAAATCTTAATTTCTTCCTCTTTTATTCATTTATTTATCTCCTTCAAATAATTATATAGTTGTATAATTTAAGTAAATTTAAAACAAAACTGAACCATTCACCTGAAAATCCTGCTGAAAATATACTTTTAGACCTAAAGCTACATATTATTAGAAATAAACTGAAAACAATATATTCTTGTCTTTTAGTAGAATTGTGCTTCATGTTTTATGTTAGTACACGAAAGATAAGTTATTTTGTCTTTTTCTCTATCACGGAAATTTAGTGGTGTTCAGCGTCATTGGAATCAAAAAAATTCAACATGCATCCTTCTAAAAATAACAGAGAGTTGAACTGTTAACCCATATTCCAATTCGTGCAATTTTATGATATCAATAAGATTTGGTGAATTCTTAGCTACATCGTAAGCACTTCTGAATCCACTTCTAACTGAATCTGTAGTTGAGTAGGCTACCTTCATCATGTAGGGACCTTCTGAAATGTTTTAAAACTTTCTTGGTCATAAAACAAAGCTAAATTTGTAAAACGAAATGAAGTGGATAATCTCTCACTCTCTTTTATGATTGTTATTATTATTATTATTATTATTTAAGAGAGTGAAAAACCAATTTACTTGAAACAAACACATCTTAATATTGAGTGTTTTTCAATGCTATTAATAGTGAACAGTACATGTAAGAACTGAAAACTTGCAATGCAATTCCACAATAACAGACATACAGATATACTACACTTAGACTTGCAATTCATCCTTTTTACATATTTGATTTTCATCTATGACACATATATAATATTAATTATCATCCATGATGATGCAATGCAGGTTTCTACATTGCACATGATTGACAATTCATCAGTTTTATTTTCTCATTCTCACATGATTCTTTGAAAATATTTATGTGTATAGAAGTTTTTTCCTCACCTGGTTCTTTCTATACTTTTCATCCCAATAAACTAAATATTGTTTATACTTCAATCTAACAAATCACACTAATCAATAGCTTCTTTTGTAATTGCAACTCTAAATGCTTTATTTTTTGGTGACAATGAATTAACTGCTTAAGAATTAAAGTCATTGTACATGCATATTTGTCTGAGTTCATTTACAACAAATAGATATTTTGTGTTTTTTGTAATTAAAAGTAATTAGCAATTGATTTCAGTCCTAGTACTCATTTGCACATGCACATTTACTAATCTACCATCATATGATATTCAAGTCAAGAAGGTTAAGACTATTTCCTATATTGAAAATATCAAATAGTTGGCCAGCAAGATATACATATATACATACATATATACACACAAAAGTGTGTGTATGTGTTGCTTTAAAAACAAATTACATATGTTATTTAATATTGTGCAAACAATGCATGACATCAAAAATAAATAAAATAAACTCAATGAAATTGACAAGTACCTTCATATTTGGGTCAATCAGCTAAATTTAGATAAATTGCACTAGTGTTTTTAATTACACCAAACACAAAATAATTATCAAGTTAATTGCAACCGTGCATAATTTACAAATTAATTATCAAAGATAAATGATTTTTTAATTATGATAAAATATTATATATGTATATATTTTCTGTAATGCTATTCTACCCAAATTATATTCTTTTGCTTATCAAATATTAAATCGATATTCCTGTAAGATTTGGAGTAAAATAAATAAATGAAATAATGATTTCTTTATGTATTTGAAATAAAATAAGAGATTAAATAATTTTTTCTAATAAATATTTTGATGATATAAATTCTTTTATTGGTTATAATTTTTTTTACAAGCAATATATAAAATAGCTCAATATTATCACCGTAGATTCTAAATATCTCCCATTTACATGTACATGAATTTCTATAAATAGAAAAACCACATACGTTACAGAAGATGCAAGTCGTGTAAGTTAGATACAAACAACATTCATAAATGGGAAGTTTTGATAAAAAACAAGGATCCATGGAATATAATCCGTTGTGTTTTCCAACGCAGTAAAGTATTTAGAATTCCGAAATAAGTATACATGTGAAAAGAATGCATCTTTTAACACAAAGTAGCATCGAACTCCAAGGTCAACTCCAAAAGCAAGAAAAAAAAAGTTTAATATGGTTATTATGGGAATTACAAACGAGAATCATTGCCCAAGAAGCCACATACCAAGAAAAAGCATGTGAAGAGAATGAGCTTTGAATCTCAAATCTCAAGGAAATTACCAAAGGAGTATATTCAAAACCATTTCGAAGCTTCACGGAACGACGCAGGCGTATAATGTAAATCCCATACATATACGATCCATATCCGTACCTCAGTTGACTGCGTGCCCAGCACATGAATAGGCCCCACAGACGGTGGGGTCACGGAGATGCACGCTCACCGGTAATAGGTCGTCGTCTCTCTCCCGCTCTGTCGCCTATCTGCTGTGTTTTGTTCTGGATCATGTGGGTTTTGGCAGCGACGGATCGGTGGCAATGCTGTGTTGGCGTATGGGTTGAGCATGCCACCTCGATTAATCGTGTAGTTTATTTCGTGTGTCTGGATCGTGAGCAGAGTGGCGCAGGGAACCAGGTGAAAGCGCGTAAGGGGAAGGTCTACGGACATGAGATGAGAGGTCGGGTTGTGGAGAGGGGCAAGGGGTTTGATTTCATGTAGGGTTGTGAGTACGTTTCTTATGAGAGCTCTTGTGGATATCCCGAGTTCGTTGTTTCGCGAAGTGGTGAGTGATTTGAGTTGTTCGAGGACGTGGTAGGATTGATGATGGGGATGATAGAATTTGAATGTCAGCTCCAGCTGTATTCCACGTTTAAAACTCTGTCTGAGAAGCCTAATTTTACTCCGAGGGTTTTGTTACTTCTGCAGCTGCGGGTTCCGCTTGTATTGGAGAGCCCATAATGCATCAAGGTTTTCTTGGATGGCGATTTCTGGAATCTACAATGGTTGCAATTGACAATGATTTAGGGTTTCTAGAGGCTTGGCCGTGATCTCGCATTAGAAAACTGCTGGAAAAGATTTTAGTCGAATTGGGGTTCAGGAGAAAAGAGAGTATTCTTAAGGGCCTGATTTAAAATATGCATATGTGATTGAACACGTGAATTGTTCTCGTGTAGTACTCGGATCCAATTTTCTTTTCTTAAATTTTCTCGAATTTGCTCAAACGCCATCGGAAGCATCGTAGTTTCCGGTTTCGCTTACATATTGCTTATGTGGGAGACGGGTGAGACAGCAGGTTAATAATTAGCGAAGTTGAGCTGATTAGGGTGTTCATTCCTTCAGCTGTTGGTGGAGCTGCAGCTATTAACAGCGTATAGAATTGCTAGGGTTCAGAATTTTATTTTATTCGGGGTAAAGGGGGGTGGCTCAGTTGTTCTATGTTATTGTGCAATCCGTGTTGCAGTATGTACTTTCCGAAGAGATTAATCTTCAATTAAAGATCGATCGTCTTTATGAATTTTGAAGTTTGGATGTCGATAGTCTAGCATTCTGTGTGCAATGGGACTCCTTTACTTATCTCAGGTGGAAAAGACATTTTACTGTCTTACATTCAGGGGGTAGTGAATGAGTGGTAACAAAGATTTTGCCTTCGTCGGGGTTTCCATGGCTTTTGCTATAACAAACATTTGCACTATGCACTGTCGAAGTTCAGGTTTCTTTTACAGAAGTAGATAACATGGATTAATAAACCTGAATAGAGGGAGCAATATGCACATACAGAGTTCATAAGATCGAGAACTACATTTTAATTTCTGATTTCCAATAATCGTCACATTTTCCAACGAGGTTCAACTTCCCATCCAATCGACGATAAAAGCAGAGGGTACTAAGTACAGTACATGATCACAAAACACTGTGAGCCGCAGTCCTAGAGCAGTGTAACTAGTTGATTCGGACAAGATAGTGGCAAAGACACGTGGTATTCACACGCCACCTGCAATACACACACTGCATTCCCTAGCGAACAACAAAAACAATTCTGGAATAAATCTACATGGACTTGGACCTATGCAATAACCATTTTATGACCCTATCAGCGGGACCTTGCAAAGTTGAAAGCGAGATAGGACAGAGTTTTCTCCTGGAAACTACCCTCTACTTCATAGCAAGACCCAAAATATGCTCACAAAGATACTCGAAGTATACTACAGCGGGCACTTTGAACCTCAAAAATTGAACCTCTCTAAGGAAATTTCAACGCCTTGAAGGCAGCTAGCGATGACAGATAAAACTACCAAAAGATCTGGGCCTTGGCTCAGAGTCCGTTCGCCTATCAATATCTTCCTTGGGTCTAAAGGCGTGATAGACATGATGCATTGCAGAGCTAAGCTGTATGGCTACTGAAGTTGGAGATAGGAACACCCAGACAACTGAACAAATTAATTGGATGGAGAGTCTAGAGGTCTTGGAGGGGTCTGACTAAGGCTGTCTAAGGAGGAGGATGATAGTGCACGTTCTTTCCAAGGAAGTAAAATAGGGCGCTGCTCTGTGGAATCGCTTGATTGGCTACTATGACGACAACTGCGTCCATTCTGCGATGATGAGGGTGAACCTCTAGACAATAACCTTGATGGGCTTCCCATATTGAAGGAGAGACGTCGACCCGAATTATTACCAGAATCTTCCGACGATGGTGAGCCAGATCCAAACATAAAGCGCATAGCATTCTTCGTCACTGACATCACCTCCATTTTTGCTTGTCGCAACTGCAAGTTACAAAGATGTACCGAGATCGTGACTACATGACTTAACTCGAAACGAAATTCCAGCACACCTAAAACTCTCACCAACACAGACGTGACAATACTCCAAAAATACTTAGATTAGTTAGTTAGAAACAAATAAAACTATCCATCAAAATTAATCAATAAATAATTGCACATTTGTACTGACGATACCAACTTCTAAGACAATCAATCGATAACCATACAGAGCTGAAATTAGGATCTAATAAAGTTTGAAAAAATCATACCCCTTCCATAGTTTTCTCGGCAGCTTCAATGGCGGCATCTCCAGCATTTGCAAATCTGTTTACCCAAGCTGTGAACAAACTTCCAATCAATCAGTGAAGCGATCAATAAAGTTCGATGCATTCAAACTAATATTTGCGGATAATGAAAATAAGCGTTGCTATCCCTGTTGCGCTACTTACAAGAGGCCAAATGTGCTTCACAAGTTTGGAAAAAAAAAGTATATGATCACCAGGAGTGATGTTACTTACGCGGCAATTTATCAACTCCAATTTTAGCACAAAAGGTTTCGCAAAAATGATTGCAATTACGAGCAAGAAGATCGTAGCCATTGCCAGGCCAATCTCGCGAAAGCTCATCCAAAACTCTTTGTACCTCAGCCCTTGTCTTTCTTGTCTTTCCCAATGGAACGCTCTCTCTGTACGTGTACATTTGGTTTTTCGTTGGAAGACAGCTGAAGACTCCACTCCCAATCTCACAATAACCAAACGACCATTCCTTTCCATCAACCTATCAGCAAATACAGGAAACTCAGTCATCTCAGAATATTATACAGAATCAACACCATACCACCTACATATATCAAAGAAAAAAACATCCCGTTCGAATCCACGAAGGTAACTCCATGATTGCACATGCCACCGACACTCTCGTAATACATACGACTAAAACTCCTCTAAGTTTCTCAATCTTTCGCTCGACTAAGCGCAAAATCAGGACAACAAAGCATGCCTCCACCACCAGACTGCCTTCAACATGACCCAATTCAATGACAACTTCCTGCTTTCAGTCATTTTGGTGAGAACTTGGACAAACATATCATCCAAGAGCACTCCAAGCTCGATTAGAGCATCTGGCTTGGTACAGGAGTTATTTCTTAGAGAATTCAACGTACACAGTGTTAAGAAACTTCTCCACTTGACTCCACAAGTAAACAAAGCCACAGATTAAAACACTACTACTCGGGGACTTATGGCTTCTTAACATGCTCATACCAAGCACAGCGCAGCATATTTCCTCACAAGAAAAGAAAAAATATTGATGAACTGGGTAGTACTGTACCTGTCAAGATCCTGACTCCTTCTAGATTGCCGAAAACTAAACAAAAAACGAACATACATTATAAAAAAATAAAAATAAAATAAAATAAAACTCGGTCCTTGCGAAACCGCATATCAGGGTGCACAAAGCACCTCACCCAACTCAACAATAGGACTGATCACAGAAAAAGGCTAACCTCCACAGCTCCATGAAAGATGCCACCTAAACCAATCCCACCGCGCATAATCTTATTCAGATTCATGATGGCGTTGTTCGTCCGCACATTCCCGCTATTCGTGACATCGTACACGTGCAATGTCACTGGTCTCCCCTCTTCCATAGCTCCACCCACTCCAAACGCTCCCCGCTGTAAAAAATACCCACTTCCAACTCACTCGTAGGGCACACAACGAACCCAAGGAGCCCTTCCACTCAGAGCCCCACCGCGTGATCTAACCTCCCCCACCACTCCCACCCCATGACGATCACGATTCCCCTTCACCTCCGGAACTAACCTCCGCCGAAACCCCAGACCAAATCTCTCCCCGCTGCTCCTTCACGCTTGCAACCTTCAATGACGATTAAACCCACAGCTTCTCCTTCAAGGTCACGTCACACAGTTCTCTTCCAAACAAACAACTCTATCACACACAATATATCTCTATTCTGTCTCCTCTTTCTCTCGGCTCCTCGCGAGCTTTTACACCCAAAAAACACGAAGTCAGGACTGGCCTGTGGGAGGTGATTGATGTAGTGCGATTGCTTCCCAGCGTGGACATGGATGAGGGACCAGGGAGTGTGCGATTGCAATGGAGACAATGCGCGAATGCAAACAACAACGCGGGTCTCGCCGTGAGAGAGAGAGCACACACATGAATGCGAATGCTGGGAAGAGGACGAGCCTGGTCCGAGAGAAGCCCAAGACTCCAGCGATGCTGCTGCTGCTACTTGGGTACGCCAGCGCACCGGATGGATGAGTGAATTAATGAGTATGTTGTGTGTGTGCGTGTGCGGATGAATGAGGATGTTACTATGTGGAGGGAATGGATTGGTGGGTGGATGAATAAGTCAGTAAGGGAGGCAAAAAAGAGCCCGCCTCTCGATGTCACCCAGGTGTGTCCCTTCAGCTCCTTTCGAAAGGCTGCCACCACCACAATGTTATTTTTTTATTGAGTGTGTCAGAAATGGCCCCACCCTTCGATCCTGGTCTTTCTTTTTAAACCGAACCCAACCTCCCTTTGTGCCCTTTTCCCTTTATTTACTTAAATTTTTATATATTAGACAATTTCATGCACACAATCTAACCCTCCACCATTAGATTTTGATGTACTATTCAAGATGTGTAATGTCTTCAAACAAACATACCAACAACGACTATATATATATATATATGGTCATTGTTGAGCTTGTGTGGGATGAGAAAAGTCATTGTGGAGTGTCTCTTCATTTTGTTTTCAAAGATAAGTGAATCGGTGAAAGGTTGCATGAAAGATTTCAAGTGTAAGAAAAGTTGTAACAGATTAGGTTTATAAATAATTGAGACAAATACCAATCTTTATACTATAATGTAATTTTTAATACTTTGACAAATTGAGATGCATAAATTGTGTGCTATTGTTGTTTGGCATTGTATGCTACCATATGGAAACAACAGAAGATGAAATAAAAGTGCATGTGTGGATATAAGTTGAGTTTAAAAATAAAATCAAATCAAATGTGGGAATTTCATGTCATGCCCTTATTCATTTGGAATAAGATCCATAATGTTTTTTTTATTTATTATTATTATATGAAAAAATATTAGAAATCTATCCAAAATCTCTTACAAAATGATAAAGGGTCAATAAGATTTCACCACAAGTTGAGAATGATAAAATAAAAAATATTAAGCACTTTGGTTATTATAAATTTATTTTTTATAGTTTAAAACAATACATTGAAAAAACTTCAAAAAGTAAGTAAAAATCAAATTCATACATTCAATTTTACTTGGAATTTTATTTGGATTAGAGATACAAATTTTATAGATAATATCTTTATTATATAATAACATATAGTGTCACATGTGTGAATATGTCACAATCAAAATTTTAATTTAGATTTGTAGTAGACAATGATATCACATGATATATATATATATATATATATATCAAGCATTACTTCCAAAATCTTTTAAAATACTATTTGATTATATATGAAATTATTGATAATAAAACTTATTTAAATATATTAGATTTTTTATTTTGATAGTATTTTTAATTAAAATATTTGAATTCAAATCTTCACATACATTAAAAAAGATATCAAGGATATAAATGATAACTAAATTTTTTTAAAAAAAAAAAAAAAAAAAAAAAAAAACTTTTATAACATTCAATGAGAGAAAGTAAAAAAAATCAAAGATAGATATAAGATATAAACTAGAATAGCTGTTGCCAAATACAACGAAACTAGATGCTCTTGAATTTAGACACAAATACAAGAAAGATATTGATAAGAATTAGAAAGACTTTATTTTTTCTTCTATATATAATTTCTTATTAAAAAACTATGTGGCAACATTCTATAGATCATTTGGTACATATCCAACTTGTGGTATATGTGTCTAACTTACAAGATAAGTTTCTAATACATTCACCACACGAACAATTTATTAGCCAGGTTTTCAACCTATCAATTATCTACAAATACTTGTGTAGTTAAATTGGCCTTTATAAAGCTTCTGAGGAGCTTTTTCACATTATAATATCAAATTTAATTATTTTTACTTCTATCTAACTCTATTTATAATCATAAGAACAACATTTTAGAAGAATATTTATATTTTTTTTTGAAAAATGTCTTAATAAGCTTTGTATTCACTTAGAATGTGACTTATAATATTTTCACTATTAAAAATAAATGTGGCATAAATATCAAATGATAAAACTCCTTTTTTTTAGCTTGCATGAAAGTTTTTGCACCTATAAATAAGAGTTTGATTGTATTAGATTCATGAGTTTTTAGTTGTTAAGAAAAAAAAACTTTATTATACTATAGGAAAAATTTAGTTTACAAAAAATCCAATCTAATCAAAGATCATATTTTTTTAGCCATGATAAATTTAAATTGACAAGGTTAAAAATAAAAGAATTAATAATATTAAATATTACTAAGCTATTATGACAATTTTTTGCTACTTTTATAAAGATACTTCCATTAATAAAATATCCAAAAGTTAAAAGATAATTATCATGCATTAACTTAATTATTTTTATTAGGGATATATTATATTTTTACAAAGTCTTCATCTAAAAAATAAGTGAAGGATCTTGATTTTAGCAAGGCATAGGCTTTGTAATTTTTAATTCCTAAAAAGGCATCTATTATAAAATAAAGTGAGGGTTTTGAAGAGAGAATAGGGCCTTCATTAGGTGTTGCATAAGATTCCAATCCCATGATTCATTTTGTAACCAAACAAATTTATTTTCCAACACATTATCTTCATTGATAAGCATGCTCTTCATGTATGTTGTAGTTGCATTGTTTCTTTGAAAAAACGTGCTTAGGTTCTTCAAAATATATGTACAATCCTTATTAACAACAAGCTCTTTTTTTTGCTTTGTATAAGGCATTGGTGAGGTCCGACTTACTGGGGTTGCTGGCCGTTGACACATGTCAAGAGCTGTTTGTTTGTTTTGTTTTGTTTTGTTTTATTTATTTTTTTTCCTCTTGGAATTGTGGGACTCTACATTGTGCGGTGTTGTATGTTTGGGTTGCTGTTATGTTGCTGAGTTGCAGCGGCGCGTCCAGGTCTTATTTTTGTGTTGCTGGGTTGCGGTCTTGTCTTTCTTTGTTTTGTTTGCGGCTAGGAGCAAGGAACTCCAGTTGAATGTTCTTCCATTTCTAATCTGGTTAGCAACGGCGGCGTGGAATGGCTGCTAGGGTGCTAGTGCGAGTGGCAGTGGAGGCTCCGTGGCACCGTGGGTGTGCGATGTGTGTTTTTTTGTTTTTTGTTTTTTCGTTCATCTTCCTTTGAACTTTGTTGTCATCAACGACGACATTGCGGTGGCTGCTGGAAGGTCTGGATTCCTTGGGTATTGGCTAGTTACTGTGGAGCAATTGTGGTCAAGAGCAGTGTGTGCAGCTGGTCGCACTCTTGTTTTTTTGGAGGATTCAACTCCAATCTATCTTTTTGGAGAGTGTTGCGGCTGGAAAAGCGTTGTGCGGAGGCTTTTAACTATCTGCATTGCAGCGGTTTGCTCCTCGGCTTTTCGTTTTGTTTTAGTTTTGGTGGTGTTACGGTGTGCTGTGCTTGGTGCTATTTTCTTCCTCCTCGCGGTGCTGGAGGTGGAATTTTTTGTGACCCTTCAAGATAAGGATTGGGATGGCGGGGAGTCTGCAAGCTTCAGCAATTAATTACCTTGTCTAGATTTTTTTTTCTAACCGTGTTGTTTGGGGGCATTAGAACTTTCGTTGATTGGCTCCTGCTGATCGCGTTAATTTTGCTATCTGGCTGCTGATTCCTGTATCAATTCTTGGTTTATCTTTATCCTTGTTATCTCCATCAACCTCAAAGGGCGAGTGTTGCGGCTCTTTAGTTGTGTGTGCGGGCAGTGCGGTGTGGATTGGCCGTGCTTGACTCACCAAGCAGAGAATTAAACAACAAGAAAAAGTTTGGACTGTTATCGGTATTGTCTGGTAGTCTAAACTGATTTAGAGAATTCTATCTCTCATTCAATGCTTGATATTGGGCATCTAAAAATGCAGATTCCGGAGTTTAGGGATCGAATGTGGTGTCAGATCCACCATGTTGTTCTAATGTGATAAAGTGCGGAACTTTTGAAGGCCTAGTACCCTCTTGCACTAGAAATTGCTATTGAGTTTGTTTTCAATATAGTCCATGTGAGCTCACTAGTGGTTCCTTCCTCACAGGAAAAGAATCATTTTTTTCATCGTTGCATATCTTGACGCTGATTGGATTTGAATCTTTAGGGACCAGAACAAACTATAAGTTCAATGCTACATGTTTATCATCTTCAACAACAATCTTTATTGCTATTGCGGAAATGTCAAATCTTCCTGAATTAGTACATCTTAGGATGTGAGAACCATCTATGGTTGTCCGTGTTTTTGCTCGAGGTACAAATGCATCACAAGAGAAACAATCCGACTCCTGCACCATTCCATCTTCGACTAGTATGCAGACCACTTGTAGAGGAGGCCAATTCCTTCAAGGTTGCAAGAGTTCTTGTCAACAACTCTTCTTTCCCTTGTCATTTTGCTACGGTTCATACGGAAGGAGCGTTGAAGTAAAGTTTAACTTCAATTGTGCAATCGTCGACGTAGTGTTGGCTGCCTCATGGTTGGAAGGCCTTTGACTTCATTGCCTAAATCATCGGGTGAAAACAGAAGATTCCAGCAAAAGGTTGCAGAAGTTAGCAGGTGGAGAAGACATAGGGAGGAAGACAGACTAAATATATGGAGTTCTTAAGCTGCGGTTCTTCACAAAAATTATTGTTGTAGCATCAATAATTAGTCAACAACTACACTACCTCAAGTTTTGAAAGTAGTTGCAGCTAAGAGCTAACAATTCTCATGAAAATCGTATCCTTCTTAAGGAAGTGAATTGTGCTTGAATTATTCCAATATTGGTTTTTGATTGTCAATCGGATTATTCTTAGTACATGTTCAACATATGTGGATGAATTTAGGTCATTGAATTGGATGAAATTATAGAATGATTTGAAGTGGATGAGGTTAAGTTAAATTGGATGAAATTTTGAATTAGATGAACATAGGATGTGGATGAGTTCTCATTTGTGGATGAATTTGCATTTGCAAATAATAAATTGTACTTAGATGAATATTAATTGATAGATGAAAACTAATAAAAATTACTAAAAAATTATTAAAGACTTGAGAATTTAGAATTTATTTACATTACATGCATGGTTATTTTTGATTTTTTTAAGTAATTAATAGGTAATTTAGAGAATTTAAAGGAATCTTTTAATAAGAATTTATAATGGTATTTCCATATAATTAAATTACAAGATAAGCAGTATTGTAGACTAGAATAATCTACCAATTAGTAGGATTTATTTTAGTCACAATCACTACCATATAGAAGTGCATTTACAAATTTAACTTGAATAAATCCGTCAAGATATTAAGAAGTATACTACTTTAAATAAAGCTTAAGTTATTGTAGAAATCTTTAAAATTTTGATCTTATTCTATCAAAATTTTTTAGTATTGCATTATGTAAAAATTAACATGAGAATGTATTGGACATCTTGCTATAGAAGGATATGGTCTTATCTTAAAGTTGGATATATAATCCAAAAAAACAATGCAAAAAGAGTTCAGAAATATTTTGGAAATTTTAAATAACTTAAAAAATCTTATAACATTATATTAAACTTCAAATAAATATTAAATAATCTTTAAAAAAATCTAATTAAACCTTAAAAAACAAAAAAAAATCTTGAAAAAATTTAATAAAAATTTAATAAGAAAATATTAAAAAGTCATAATAAATTTTTTAAAAATTACAAATAAATCTTAATTAAATCCTAACTAAATCCTAATAGAACTCTAATAGAATTCTAAGAAATTCCTAAAAACTATGATTGAATTTAGAATAAATTCTAATAAATCTTAATCAAATCTTAATTCAATACCACAATAGATTTAAAAACTTAATAACTATTATATTATACATTGATCTTAATTCAAACTTTGTATACAATATAATTTATTAGTTGAAAAGAAGAAGAAAAATCAAAAAAGATTTAACCTATAAACTCAAAGAAAATATTTATAATTTGCTTAAGTGTGGACCATTCCTCTCTCCAATCTCAAAGCAAAACTTTTAGCTTTAATATCTTATTGTTGAATTTTTGAATTTGTTTAAAAATTAGCAAAAATATGAAAAATCAGACAACTATTAATACACAAAGAAGTATTCCTAATCCAACTTACAAATTGCTCAAAATCTAAGAAATCCTTATTCAACTTCAAAATCCAATTTTGAAGTTCTTTACTCACTCAAACTTCATTTATGTTTGATTTGAATGTATTATTGAGCTTAAATCTACAACATACATTTACAAATCTACTAAATTTCACTCCTACATCTACAACAAAATCTACACAATTTACCAAAATAAAATATCTTTTTTATTCAACACAAAAAAGAATCATTCAAAATAATCCAAACTTTGTAAAGTTTTGACAAAATAAATATACACTTAAACCCCTCAAAACTAATTCTCATAGAAACCTTATCAAGTTTGCTTTCAATATAAATACTTCTATTGGAAAAAAAAAAAAAAAAAAAAAAAAAAAAATCTCATATACCGTAGTCATGGAGTTTTGTTCTTCAATGTCTAGTTTTGATTGTGGTTCATAATCAATTTTCTATGGATATTAATCAAAGACTTATCTAAGTAATTTTTACTAGTGGCCATTTTTAATTTTTATCTAAAGATGCTTATAATACTATTTTTTATAACCTACCTTTTTTTGCCTTGATTATGGCCCTAAAAAGTAATTGAAGTCTTTTTTATATAGAAGACAACATTAGTACTTATTAATTTTATTACCTCTTTAATTATTATTTATGATTCTAAAATAATTTACTAATATATTTTAAAATAAGCTCTTCTATAATGTTATACTTTATCCTCTTTTTCTTATAATAGCTCTAATACAACACAATATTGGCATATTAATCCTTCCCTTGACCATATTTGTAGTTGCAAGATTTTTGGATTTATTTTTGAGGTTGATTTACTTAATTCTCTTAATTATATAACTTTTTAATGTAGTGATTTGACTACATTATTTACTTCTTTCATATGTTTAGAAATAGTACTTCTATAGTTGATATATGTAGTCTATAAAATTTTGGTTCTATGAGTGTTCACAAGCTCATGAAGATTTGCAATAGTTGCAAATTTCATTTTTTCTTCTAACAAGTGTGGCATCCATAATTATTAATCCTTCCATCTCTATTATTAACAACTTCAAAAAATCCATAAGATAAATTTAAAAATAATATTTAATATCAAATAAAAATTTCTACAAAGAAAAATAACTTAGTTACTATAAAAAAATTAATGTTAGAAAAATATAAATAGTTATTTAAAGGTGGATAATCTATAAGTTTTAAAATATAATAATAAAAAATATAATAATTTACTTACTTCAAAACCAAAATAAGTATAATAAATTAGTACTCTTGACAAACTATTAAAGTCATAAATGATAACAAAATCTAAAGAAGTAATACATTCTTGTGACGTTCAAAGAAAGAAAGTAAAAAAAACAAAGACAATTATATGATAGAAACTGAAATGACTATTATTAAATTCAAGAAAATTTGAGATTCTTAAGCTAAGTCAAGAGTCAAAGAAATGTATTGGCAAGAGTGAGGAAGAATTTATTCTTGCCTCTATATATTCAATTGAAGATCTATGTGGCAATGTTTTATATGTCATCTAACAAGTATCCAATTTGAAGGACATATGTTTAACTTGCAAAACAAGTTCCTGATATGTGCACCACATGGATAACTTGTTGGTTGGTTTTTTAGCCTACAAATTATCTATAAACACTTATAAAGTCAAATCCACATCTAAAAAACTTCTAAAAAATATCTCTTTAAGCTAATATCAAATTTATATACTATTAATTTTTCTTAATTCATCTTATTTAGGTATTTTACTATAATTACTATATATATATATATATATCCGTGATATAATATTACAAATTTCTATACTAAGATTTTTACTTTATCTAAGTTATAGCCACAAGACTTATAAACATTCCAATCCATTAAATGATAATATATAATATATTTATATTACAATGTAGCTTTTAAAAAATAAATAACAAGCTTATAAAAATGTTCATATTATATAATATATTAGATCTTTATTCTATCTTTAAGGATATACAAAATAATAAAAGATTTAATTAAAGATAGTTAAGAAAAATAAAACACTAAATTATTAAATTAAAAAATAATTTTAAAAATATGTATCTTATTATATATTGTAGTAGGATTTTTAAGGCTTAATAAACAAATATGTGTCAATTTTGCCTTTAGAGACATATAAATCCTCTAATACTTTATTAAAAATATGTATGTTTTAATGGTTAATGCAAAGCATGTACATATTTAAATTTAAACATTTGCAAGTTAATTTTTAGTGTTAGAGAACAACCATTTCAAAATTATCGGCAATAAAAACTACACATATTGCCTATTAAGCATGGTTCTTCTTTAAAATAGAGTAACTTGAATAATAAGCATGACTTATGTTAAATTCTATAAAGAAACTAAAATATTAAAATAATTCTTTAACAAATGAATAATTATTTTGGTTTGAAATGATGTAATAGTATAAATTAATAAACCAATTTGAAATAAGAGTTAGAAAGATTTTATATTATATCAAGTACAAAGCCTATATTATACTAGATAAGAATAGATAAAATTGAAATATACCATCTATTATGTTTTCAAAGTAAAGAATTTACCATTCCATAAGCCAAAGCTAAAAGTTAATGTGATCATTTTTTATAATATTAATCTTGCAAATGGCCTGTGCAAAGGACTTAAATAGACTATTCATTAGATGATTGAGATAATTTTTTTGATTAAAAAGCAAGTCAATTCTTTTTTTATATTATTCTTTAATTTTAGAGAATATTGTTCTATCTTTTGAATTAAAATGCAAATATTTTTTCTTATATATTGTGTATGCCATAAAAATTAATAAAACAAGGAAAAATGATTAAAATTATTAGCTTAGTTTTGACAAAAAGTATCTTCTTATATGGACAATTATATGTTACATTATTGTATAAAATATATTATTTGAAAGTATTAAAATAATGTTAGAAAGGAATACAATAGGATTTATTCAATTGATGCATAATGTTATGAAGAATAAAATAGTGTAGTATTAAATATTATTGATATACTTTTGTTATTTGTTGTTATAAGACAATTGAAAGCTTTTTGTTTTTTTGCTTCGTTTTTTTTTTTTTTTTTTTTTTTTGTTTGTTTTTTTTGTTTTTTTGTTTTGTTTTGTTTTTTTTTTTTGTTTTGTTTTTTTGTTTTGTTTTGTTTTTTTTTTTTTTTTCTAAAAAAAACTTATGAAATATAAGATTTGAGATTTATTTTTTTAAATAAAAGATATTTGTATATTATATTTTAAATTTATATTATTTTTCATTATTTGTAATATTTAAACTTATCTAATTTGATTTATCACTCTTAGAAATTATTCAATTACTTTAAATTTTAGTTATGTACAAAATTTCAACACTTTGAACTTTCATTTTCAATAAACTGTACTATTGAATACTCTCAAAACAACAAAAAATCTGCATTCTATATAAAGGTTCATATACAATATACAATGTTAGTGATTTTGAAACCATTCATTTACTATACTTGAATTGTAGGCACCAAACCTACATGCATCCTAGTCAATAAATCAATATATAGCTTTTAAAACTTATATTGTGTTAAAAAAAATTACATATTTTATTGCTTACATCTAAATAAAGACCATGTGTGAATACTTTTAGAAATTATAAAAAACTAAAATTTGAAATAAATCTTAACAAAAACTTGTAAGTAATGATTAAAAAAAATAAAAATTCAAGAGCCAAATCAACCTTTGCAAGAATAGAGGATTTTCTTTTCAACATTGATATAATTTAATTTGATTTGAATTTTTTATGTCCACTGGCAATAATTATTTCTAACATCAAATTATAAAACTATTAATTGATTAATTTATTTTGATTTAATTTTAATTTTTAAAAAATAATTTGTATAACTTAAATATAATAAGCATATAATATATGAATGTGTCATTATTATTAACTATAAAGTAATAATCTTTGGCATTGCCATCCATCCATTCCATTAATAAGAAGACTTCTTTGTCTTTTACCCAAGTGTTTGTCTTATATCCAAATGAACATATTTATTTATTTTAAAATCATATGATATTAAAATTAATGACTTTTTTAAAACAAAAATAATAAATATTATGACCATTACGTTTAATGCACATACAATTTGCAAATTACTAATCTATGTATACAACAAGGACAAAAACACAGTGAATTAAATGCACACTATGACTAACTCCACATGAGACACTAAAGCTAATCCAAATCACAAAATAATAAAGAGATATGTCAAAAGCTTGTCCAAATCTTAACTCTTAACAAAACCAAACAAACGCCTATTTCCTCTTCCCTACCCAAATGTGTGTTGAATGCAAATCAATCATTGCATAAATGTGACACATAAATGTAAATCACTCTATGAAGCAAGAATAACTTGTGAAATAATCCACATGGGCAACTCACAGAGCCAAACCCTGGCTAAACAAACATCCACCTCCGAAGCTCAAGTCCTCACTAAAACCCACATAAATCCCACCACCAAAAAAGCAATGGCAACAAAGACCAATCAATCTCCACATTAACAAAACAGGAAGCATGAGAACAAGGCGTGGAAAGGGACGAAACAAGGGCGAGGATGATGCCATGTCGGAGAAAGCAAAGTGAGCGAAGAGAGGGAGGGAGGGAGGGAGGGAGAGAGAGAGCAGCAATATTATAATGATGCAGGAAAGCGGCGATGATGCAAATGCAACAGGGGAAGGTGCTCTGGGTAGGGAAGAAGACGAAGAAGAAGAAGCAAAAAAGGCTATTCCGGGGGGGGGATCGGATCGGATCGATCGGTGGAGAACGGGGAGGAAGGGTGGCCCTGGTGCTTGTTCTGTGGGTGAGTGCTGCTGCATATACGCAGGGAGGCAAAGCAGGCCAGCCAGCCAGCCAGGCAGCCTCACAACAAGATCCTGGAAATCAGCGCAAACTGTCCAGTAGTATACAAGCGCTGCAGCTCCCTCTGCTTGTCTTGCGAATCGCTCTGCTACCCCAGTTTGCCTCCATTGTGCTGCTGCTGCTCCACATTGGGTCTGTGGCAGTGCGATCGCCAACCACTACCGGGTGTTGTGCCTCGTTAGGGTACGCACATTTTTCCATCTGGGTCTTGATCGCAGGAGAAGCGGTGTCGGATCAGTCACCTTGAGTTCTTTGCTTGTAGCTGGATCGTCCCCGGGATTGTGCATTTTGGGGCGCAGAGCTCTTGTTTTAGGTTCTCGTTGCAGATCTTTGGTGTTTGTGTGTACTTGCGCGCAGGAGCTTGTGACTTCGGAGGTGGGGTGGCTTGTTGGGTTTTAGAGTTCTGCTGTGACGGCGTTTGATATTGTCTTGTTTTGTTTTTGTTGTCTTTCAATTTTTGAAGCAAGCAGAAAATTCTTCCACTGTAGTTTTGTTTTGTTTTGTTTTGTTTTGTTTTTTTCCACACACCCTCCCTCTCACGATAATTGATAGGCATGAATGGTAGTTCTGGTGTAGCCCTTGGGTTGCTGTGGATATGCGATCTTGAGAACATGGGGAGGATTTAAAATTGGGAGATATAATTTTATTTTTATTCGAGAATGGAATGATTGAGTAGACGACACTGGCGTTTGGTTTTGGTTGTGATCACGGCAGGGTGCGTGTGAAGCATAGAACGAAGCCTCTTGGTTTGTGAAGTTTCGAAGATCTCTGAGGAAGGTAAAATTTGGAGGCCACTGGCATTGCTTACTGATCTGGGCGGGGTTGAACGGTTTTGTACTGATCTGGGAGGGACCCTTTTCTCAAAGCACATCAGAAATTGATTGTGGCATTGTGCTCGTTGTTAGCGTACACTCCGGATTTTGGAGTTCTTAAACTTGTCTTCGGTAAGCGTTGAAGTCAAGTGGGTCGGGATTGTCCAACATCGCTTACGAAAACCCATGAACTTTATCCTAAGCAGGGCATACATAATGGGCTTGAAGATGGACGACTTTAGTGAGATCCAGAAACGTAGCACAAGGATGCGGCTTTGGGAGCTTCCGGATGTATATGTTTTGGAGCCCACCGATTCTATGGCTACTCAGTTCCTTTCCATCAATCGATCTACCGGTGACTTGAGCTATACCAGTACGTCAACCTCGACTTGCTCTTTAATTTTCGTTTATTGAATTATTTGGTTGATTCGGCTGTGGAGAATCTTGTCATGATACATGCATTCTCGTTACCTATTATGCAGTCTTATTTTTCGTATTCACATTTTGTGATGGGGATACAGGCCAGCTTCCGGACTCCGATGTTCCACATGCACAGATTGTGTTCGGATTGGCTGGAATCCTCCGTCTTGTGGCAGGCAAGTCACAATGTCTTGTTCAGAAAATTATCACTTGGGCTTGGAGGGCAGGATTATTCAATTAATGTAGTTTGGGAATCGTGATTAGAGTTAGACGTTTTGAGATCAACGTTCAGTTCAGAGCTGACACCTCGATTCAGAAAACCAGAAATCGCTCGGCAAACAGAATATCACCAGGAGTGAAAGCCTTGTTGCGATTGCGGAATAGTGAGATTGAAATCGAATTCGTTCTCTCGCACATGGAAGTCGTTCACATGTTGTGCTTCGCCTGGTTCTTGCAGGAACTTACGCAGTAGTGATTACTGGTCGTCAGTCTATGGGCACGTACAGGGGTCACTCTGTCTACCGTGTGTCTTCTTTGAGGGTTCTTCCCTGCAACAACAACCTCCACAGAGCAACCCCTGAGGAGGTACAGTTTCTTCTTATGTAGACCAACTTGCAGACTGGCACTTCTATATTACTAAACTTCTATGTCACTTCTATATTACGAACCCCATATTGAAATTTCACTTTATGCCGTTGTTGCAGAAGAAAGAGGAAGCGTACTTTGTCGGTTTGTTGAAGGCCCTAGAGTCAACCCCTGGACTTTATTTCTCATACGATGTCGATCTGACATTAAAGTAAGACGATCCATATTAGAGAAATGGTTTTCATGTTCTGTACGAAGCACCATGTTTCACGTCGCTGAAGTCTTCGCAGTTGGAAATACTGGTTCCTATCTTGACTGACGACGTCTCTTTTAAACTTTCTTTCCAATATATTGGACTACGTTTAGGTCTTGTCTATTTCTTTGTGGCCGTGGAGATGTGAGTTCGATTAACTGAAAAATCATCACTTACTCTTGACTCTGAATCGTCCACTAACTGATAGTATCCTGCTTTTTAATTGCAGTGCAGATAAGTTTCAAGCCGCTGCGATGTCAGAATGCCCATCTATTTGGAAACATGTGCGTTTTCGATTCCTCATATTTTGAATAAGTTTTCTCACATAAGTTTGGTTGACTTCGTGTTTTGATGGTTTTGGTTTATCATAATGTCCATCTGTCCAGTTTTTTGGGATTTTTCTATTGACCTGGGTTGTTGGATCGAGCAGGCAGATGATAGGTTCCTTTGGAACAGGAAGCTAATGAAGGAGTTGATAGACAAACAGGTATGTAGACACACTGGATTTATAACCATGAACTCTAGAATGGTTCGGTTGACTATTGTGCTGGTTTACTTTTATTAGTTTTGAGTTTTGACCTTAATCTTTCATGAAGATTTTAAAAATGATCTGTAATCTATTTGAATTGTGCAGATGGAGCCTTACATTCTTCCTGTGATCCAAGGCAATATCCTGCCGATTTACTTTATAAAGTTTCATCTTTGTTTGGATTGTTGGTTTTGTGGTGGCTGCATAGAGGACCTTGAAAGAATCTTTCAGTTTTAGGAATTGGGGTGATGGTTTGATTTTGTTTCTTGATCTCTCGTTGCATTGTCTTACTAATCGACTGTCTCTACCTAAGAATCCCGTCACTTGTGTCTGAATTCGGGAGGTTTTAGAGTTGTTCAACTGAGTTTGAAGGAAGGTTTCTCGACGTGCACTTGTTACTCTTGACTATTGCAAACGTTTTCAAACCATTGACTCCGTTGTTAAAGGCAAAGCAGTGACAGTGACCTTGATTGCAAGGCGTTCTATGAGACGTGCTGGTGAGTTCTTGGTTTCCTTCAGTATTTATTCATTTAACCTGATGTTATCCCCCACAATAGTAGAGAAGTCGATCTTGGTGTTCTGAGACACTTTATGATGAGTATTATGAATAATTGATTGATTATTTTATCAAGTAGCATCTCGTAAATTGGGATATTTTAGTATTCATTTCTCATATTTTAATCAGGGACACGGATGTGGCGAAGGGGAGCTGATCTGGATGGCAATGTTGCCAATTTCGTAGAGACGGAGCAAATACTTGAATCGCAGGGTTATTTTGCATCTTACACACAGGTTCTTGTAACTTCGAACGTGCGAAGCATGTTCAAATATTTCTCTTTAATCTAGGTGTAGGAAATTCTACCGCTAGCAGCTCGCATATGTGGCACCGTCACGTGCTTTCAGTAGTGCTTGTACTTCCTTATTACATTCACGATGCTTTCCAGTAAACCTCGAAGTTTGTGCTTTGTTGGCAGTTGAGAGGTTCTATTCCAGTTCTGTGGGAGCAGATTGTAGATCTTACGTATAAGCCCAAAATTAAAACTATCAACTACGAGAATACGGTAGGTAACAAATGCCGATCTTTTTGCTGGCATCTTACTTAAGACTCTCATATGGTGTTTGCCGCAGCTTGACAATTTTCTTTTCTTTTATTTTTATTATTTTTATTATTTATTTATTTATTTTAATTTTTTGAAGTTATTTACAAAACATTCATCCTCATGATGCTGAGTATTGACAGTTCAAGTAAATTATACAAGTCAGAAATTGCGATCTTCTCACTGACAATGCTCTGCAGCAAAAAGCGGTCGAGAAGCACTTCGATGATTTACACAAGCGCTATGGTGATGTTGTGGCCATTGATTTGATAAACCAGGTACGCTTTCATCATTTGTTTTACATATTATTGAAAGCAACTTTGGTAGTAAGTGATTCTGAAGAACACGCTTCTTTTTGATATTTTTTGGATTTTGTTTTTGATGTGCGTGTGTTTGTAAGCTAGTGCGAGCGTTTCTTCAACACGACTCATTACCTTTGTCAGTGTGTTTACGTAGACCTTGCTTTTTGAATAAGCGCCACTGTCCTTCAGAGTCGAGTATTTGCCTCGTTCATTTCTGATCCAAGGCATGTGATTGCAGCAAGGTAGTGAGGGTGTTCTGAGTATTGCCTTTGGGGAAAGCATGCTCAAAATCTCAAATAATCACATCCGGTGGGTTGTTGCTGTTGTTTAATTGGCTCCTAAGTATATCTGAAGTCCTTTCTTTTAATTCTTTTGGAATGCATAGTTTTCTGGATCACTTGGTTGAAAGTGAATTATGTGGATCACAGCATGTGCAGAGCTGTCTTCTGTGTTAAAAACGCATCCTTTCCTCAATTTTGTGTTCGTGGAGCTACAATCCAGTCGCTTGGATGAAGGATCTCAATATTAGCTGTATGGCGAATAAGTTTAGATGAATAGGTCTAAAGTACTTCTAACATCGTGCTGTAATTTTGTGTAGATACCTTCCATTTGATTTTCATAAAATTTGTGGCCATATCCACTTCGAGCGCCTGTCTATTTTATACAATCAAATTCTAGAGGATTTGACGAAACACGGGTAGGGATGATGAACTTGGAATGCACGTTTGTCTATTACCATTTAATAAATCATGCAACTTTAATGATTTCCGCATTTTTAGTAGTGAGCTAACTTCATGTCGGTTAAATTAATGATAGAACTTCCCTCTGTTATTGGCCTTCAGCATTTTATGTAATCTTGCCTAGGTTGTTGACATTCTGTTTTGCATTGAACAGGTACCACTTACGAGATCAGGATGGTAATATTTTTAAGGAACAGAAGGGGGTGGTCAGAACTAATTGTATTGATTGTTTGGACCGTACCAATGTTACACAGGTTTGTCCCTCCTCTCCGTGTGTTACTTTTTTGAATCCAGGTTTTTCTAATGAAAATTCAGTGTACTTGTTGATAACCTTATTTTTACCATGTGTGATTATAACATCGATTGTACCCAATGTGCAGAGTTTGCTTGGACGGAAGGCCCTTGAGGCTCAATTGCAACGGATTGGCATTTTCGAATCAACCAATACCGTCGCACAATTTGAGGCTTTGGAGGCGAAGTTTAAATTCTGTAAAAATTCGTCCACAACTGCTACCAACAGAACCACTGCAGTGAATTAATATTCCTTTACTTTAGGATGCAGTGTACCTAGAGCACCACTGCGTAGAGTCCCGCGTTTGCTTGTGTTGTATCTTGTGACTTTCTATTTTAAATGTGGTAGGGGACTCGAGCACATAGCTGGGGTTACTCATTATCTTGATGTTTGGATTCAGTGTGGGCCGATCATGGAGATGATGTAAGCATTCAATACTCTGGAACTGGGGCTTTGAAGGGCGACTTTGTGAGGTGCGTTTTTTTAATGAGATTACTAATCTGGTGGGGATTTCTGAATTTCATAAAAATCGATTTTAGTCCTTCACACTGTATAATATGCCTCACTTGTTACAATCATCGGAGATATCGATCTGAAATGGTGTAGCCGTTTCATCCAGATTCGGCCGCAGGACAATCCGAGGTCTTCTTCAAGATGGTTTTAACGCTGCTGCTCGCTACTATCTAAACAATTTTCGAGATGGGAACAAGCAGGTTTGCACTCTTAAAGTTGGTTGTTCTGTGTCTTTATTACAGCGTTGTATTGGTATTTGTTAATGTTGGATTTTAATTTTTAATTTTTTAATTTTTACATTAGTCGGTTTTACAGCTCTGTAGTTAACTTAATGTGTATACCAACTTTTAGCATGTAGGGCGTGTTCAAGCTTATTAGACTTCATGCTGGTGTTTCTGTTATGGTCGCGACTGCTGTAAATGAACGTCCAAAAAATCATCATATCACTCTTAAAAGCATTTTAAGGTGCACAATTTTAATCTTTTACCATTTGTATTTGTGTTTGTACAGGATAGCATCGACCTTGTAGCTGGTTCTTATGAAGTCGGCGGAGGAGATTCCTCACGTCTCCAGATTACCTTGATAGAGACTGTTGCGGTATGAGTCATCTCTTCTCAATCTTCGTTGTATGAATTGAAAAGAGTTATGCCTTATTATTTCAAGAAGTTGCCAAGAGTTTGTTATAATTTTTACTCATTTTGTTTTTATTGCAGTTGCCGGGTGCTTTAGTTGCATTGATTGCGGGTGCTTACTTCACCAGTATTGCTGGCCGACAACGTAAGGCTTCATTTTATTGCTATAGTTCATCCTATATTGAACTGTATGCTCTTCATAAGAACAAGAGTCTTTTTCGGAAATAATTTCCTTCCTAGATATCACATAATTTGAATGCTCGATCCATAATACTGTCAAAGTGAACTCAGTTCTCGGACATTGTTTTGTGCAGTGGGCTCCGATGTATACCAGTACCTGTACACACTCTTGCTGGCAGGTGTGACTGGTGGTATTGCTGCAGGGATTCGATCGCAAGGTCGTTATCTCGCCAATCGACCTCGTCTATGTAAAACCGTTTAAAAAATACAATTCGTATTGCAAACTATTTATTAAAGGAAATCGGCAATAGATTAATCTTAGTACTACGAGTACTGGATAAACCTTCAGCTTTCAGCAGCCTGGGAAAATCTGAGAGTATCGGAACATTTATAGCTCGTGTGATCTTGAGAGCCTTATGGTTCCATTGTAATCGGAACACATGACAAGACTGGTTCATAGAGCACATGTCCTTTTAGACAATATTCATAATAGACATGCTACCGTGTTCATTTTTCAATCTTATAAGTCGAAAAATCCGGTTTTTTCTTCTGGCTTTTGCAGTAAAATTCACATTATCGCGCTGTCTTCACCTATTCCTTCGTAATCATCTATGCTGCTGAACTGAAAGTCCATTGGTTGATTAGTCAGCATATGCTATATTCTTACTACGCATTAAAATTCTATATTAAGTCTTGTTAAAAGCAATGAATAAGTACCAATGCTCGCTTGTTCAGGTAACTACGAATTGAAGGACAGTTTGTAGTTTATTACTGCTACATGATTGATCATCTACCGAACCCAGTGGCGTCTAACATAAGAGAATGAATAGATTTTGCTGAAAACCCTTTTAAATTACCCAGGAAGTTGCATTTGTGCTTTAAAAGACAGGTGCTTATCATTAATCGGATCAATCAGGATCCTTCAAGTTAACAGTATGTCCTGAATGGAACAAAGGTTTATATATTGAATCAATTGCTGGACCACGGACATGCTACAAGTTCATGTTTCCGGAATTACACGCAATTTAGCAGATAAGGTGTAAGGGAGAGAAGTCTCCATCTTTGGAGATGGCCAAATCTCAATTGGTGATTCACGTTCAAATCATGCTTTGCTTACATGAATGAGACCAACGGGACCACATTGTGCTAGATCTTTGAATTTATAAGGTATATGCTTGCAGGAACTCTTTTCCTAACACAGCAATCAATGTTCTACATGATACGATGATGTCTCACTGTCCATGCCCCTTATAAACCACGCAGCTGCCCAATCTTCCATTCCCACTGTTGAGGAGCTATCGTAGTGCACATGGTCGGTCTTTATGGTGAATTTCCTGAGGTAGAGTTGCATTAATGAATCTATTGGAAAGAATGCCGTAGTTGTGCTCTAGTTGAACGCTAACCGCCAGAAATGATCTTCCCGTGATTCCTGAACGATAACGCAGGTAAAAATGTTATCTTTTCGCATTAATTTTAAACTCTGAATCAGAATTTGAAGCGTACTGAGTACATTAGACCGCTTGGATGAGTCAGGAGTTTCATCATTTCAAACGTATCCATCGTCTCTGCAAAAGAAATTGCTGCTTGGAAATGAAAGGGGTTGTTTACTGTATCATCAGCCCTCAGTTTCAATTGCTGGCAATGAAATTAAAACAAATCGATTTTCCGTCCCTAGTAACAACGTAAAACAATCCCAACCGGGACACCCTATCAAGCCCTGACGACATTAGGGACATGCTCTAGCATACCCAAAACATTACAGTACAACACAGGAACTGACAAATGGAGTTATCTGATTGTTTCACGGTGGATTAGAGGATCGTTACATCCACCAAGTGCAACAGTAATTGACTTTTATGAGTAATTCCATGATTTCTTTTCTTTTCCTCTCGACTTGCAGGGATCAACTGTGTCGCAAACCCTATCAGACTGGTTGTGTGCGAAGCTCAGAGAGCTTCTGCCATATGTCATGCCTCTTAATGGTTCAGCATTCTATCACCTGCACCACATATTTGTGAAGCTGCCATGACGGTAGACTTGGGAGTTGCAGTAAGACCACCATTCAATTGTCTCGTACTCTACGACTCGGTAAATCGTTTCTGCAGGGCTGGGAACGTCCTTCTCCTCATCTTTCAGGTGCTGTTCGTTGCAATCATTGAGGAATTACTCATTGATGTGAAATTTGTTGTGGTCAAGGGCCAAAGGTTTAGGGTTTGAGATCACAGATGTGGTCAATAATCTAGAAGTACAGGTGATGAGTTTAGGGTTGTAGAAGGAGGGGATTCAATTCATCAACAACCTTGATTAGCTTCACGCTCCTAGAATGTTAAGGCAATATGGTCGCTGCATGAAAGTTGTGTGCAACTTGACATGATTCCAAGACACAGTTGTAGGTACGGACGTGAACGATCCTAAACCTTTCAGAGTCTGGGAGATTCAATCTGGTAGTTATCGAACCCAACCATCTCTGTTGTACTTGGGATATCTCAGAACAGGCATTGTTTTCAAAATCTGCACTTTTAGTACCTATCAGAATCACGTGTGTGCGATTTCAAGTCCAGTAATGACTGAGTACTCTTTTTCACAATGCACGTTACTTGTGAGGACACTGACTTCATGAGAAAGTACGGTTAATCTTTCAGTCACAAGAAAAGAGCATTCGGTGCAGAACCCAGCTTTGCAGGAACAGAAGGAAATGGTGCGCATAGAAAGAATTCGTCACACGAGTATTCTGAGACCTGAACCATTCGACTTGCTCGTGGCGTTATGACCATCGCTAATGTCTTTTCTTAAATGTAGCTATGGCATCATCTACCAACAAAGCCAACCCATTCTCTGCAGTTGATGGCGTTCTTGAAAAGTATTGGCGAGTGAAAATCTGAGCCCCTAATTTGAAACGATAGTATTAGGCACTCGGAAACTAGGATCTGAATCTAAGCTCCAAAAAAAGACACCGGCATTAATATTTCGCATCGCTGTGATTCATTCTCCCACCTTCAAATTCTTGTGATCGCAGAACCTGCAAAGAAAATTTAGGCTGAATCTGGGTGAATATTCAACCAGCCAGCCAGCCAGCCCGGCCCACTATCGGCATCCGATTCAGTTCCTTCAGACTTTAAGGCTCCTTTTCAAAGCAATGAAGGCGAGGAGGAAAATAAAAAGAAACCCAGTTAGTTTACTATTCTCGAATGAGTTGGAAATACAGAAACTTCCCAATTGCTTAATCCGGAACAATCCAGCAAGGAACAGGAATAAAGATTGGAGGTAGAGTTAGTGAAGTCCACAAATAAACTTGAGGTTCTCATGAAACTCATGCACGGTGGCCCCTGCTGAATCAGAGAGGCAGCCCAATGCAGCACGCTTCATGCCTACCACCTCATTTGATTAGGATCCAGCGCGCTGCGCTGTAATTGACAAATTTGTTAACCTTTTCCTTCTGTTTATTCTTACCCTCCCCCTTTCCCATTCGTTTGCCTCAGATAGACGAGTTGGCTTGGATATGCTCTTGGAACACTGGACTGAGTCCACATTGTCTGCTGTGTTTTGAGTGGTTAACTTCACCCATCGCACGAGGCTGCGCGCAGCTTGCTACAAGTCGTTGCAGCATGACCGAACGGTGGAGTGGCCCACCGGCACACGTGAGATGAGTGAATTGAGTTGAAGGTAACAGCATCATTCTGCGTTGTGAGTTGCGGGACCAATTAAAAGGAGTCTTGCAAAAGGAAGCAAGACAATTCGACCAGCACGTGGAGACTGTCACTCTAGATACTGTGTTTAATTTCAAATGCGGAATTTCTGATGTATCTGGTTGCTGAGTGAGAAATAAACCGACATCGATTTGGACCTTTATTTCTCAAGTTTGAGATCACAGGGTCTCTAGTTTTGTATCTCTTTGGGACAGTTTAAATTCATTCCAACCAGCAGTGAAACTTGACTTAGAAACCTGACATGCATTGAACGAGGATCTAACCAGTACTTGAACTTTTGTGGGTGGTTGTAATTTATGATTTAACGCCGACACAATTAAGGGTTACAGATGCAGAAATGAAACGTGGCCGGTGGCGATCTATCATGAACGAAAATTATGCGGAAACCCTGGACAACGGAAAAGTACTCCATTTTCAAAATAAAAGGATCCGGATGGCAGGTGACACTACTTTCTCCAGAAGACAGATGTTCCAAAGAGTTTCTTTACCCTTCTTCGAACAGCATATTCCTTATCAATCCCGTTCACAAGGAGTTCAAAACAGATTCACAGGACTCCTTGGCACATGCAGAAAGGAAAACTATTATCCAACTCATGCGACCTAATCTACAGTTGTTAAGATGACAAACACATTTGTGAATATCAAAATATGTCAATAAGTAGCGGAAGAACGATGAAATATCCGTAAACTACCACAGTTTTGCAAAGCCTAGGAGGAAAAACACAAATAAAAACTCAATCAAGATTATGACATGGTACTTATCCGCGTTGGATTATAGAGATTTACCCAGATTCCGCTGGCCCCACTCCTGGCCAGAAGCTCCAGAGATGGAGAAGCTAGAGCTCAACAGAGGAGCTGCTTCCACTGCGGAAAGCTCGTCTCCGGATTGCACAAATGTTCCAGAGGAACTGGAGCCACAAGGTTGCAGAACCCGTCAGCAAAGTATAGAGGAGTCGTAAAGCGCACAGTTGCCACCTGTGCCCAACTCACCGCTCCCAGTACTTTCAACTTTGAGTTTGCACCCAGAAGTGTTCCTGCACACCACGTGTAAATGTCTCCAGTTCTGCCTTTTCCAAACATAGATAAACCCCATGCTGTAAAGTATTACTTTAACAGAAAAGAAATTATTCCATAACTCCTCTTTTTCAAACTTCCTAGTCAGTGAAGCCTCTCAGATGACTGTTTTGTGCAGACAATGTGGGGGTAAAATTACAATGAGTTCGATGAAAAATGATGCGAGTTGGGAGATTTGAAAACTCACAATCTTCAGTTCTGGTGCGAATTCAGTCTGGTGTACGAGCGGTTTTGGAGGCATGTATCAACAAACTGATGCAGGGTTATAGCTCTGGGAATCTGCTTGGGAGGTTGAACAATCACCCGCATTCGGAAGCGCTCCGCCATAAACGAATCGTATCGAAGTGGACGGAGGGAGATTACTGATTGACTCAGTGTGTTGTACTCGTGCACGGATCCTTGCGACTTTTTCTCCCATTTTCGTGTTTAAAACCATTTCGCCATAACTAACTACGTAATATGTGCTTGATTGCCTCGCCATCCATCCGGGAAGAGGAGTGTGAGGGTTCAGAGTCGGAGAGTCTCGGAGATAGGAGGCTGTGGCATTGTAAGGTTGCAGGAGTTTTGCAAGGATTTAACCTTCTCTTTCGTTTTTAGTTTCTGTGATACAAAATGTTGGTCGACAGCTTTCGTGTTGAGAGTCCTCATGTGGAATACACGGAGGACATGATCAAGTCGAGCTATGAGTACCAAACCACCGAGTTCCTGCACGAGCAGCGCAAGAGCGATGGCAAGTATGAGTGGGTAGCCAAGCCCAAGTCCGTGCCATACCAATTTGCCACTCAGCGCAAGGTGCCTAAGCTGGGGTATGGTGCCGCATCGGTCACTCATGTTTCTTCTCCCTCTCTTTGGTCACGCAGCTCGTGTTGATTGATGCAAGCATGCATGAATCAGTTGGTTGGGAATCTTTTCCGCTTCAACTAGCAGAGGGGATGGAATAACAATGTCTGCAAGCGCAAGTGTCATGCTTATTTCTCCGTTGATGTGCTCAATTTGTCTGCTTGCGATGACAACGTTTTGTGGTCCTTGAGCTGGAGTGCAAGTTCTTTTAGTCGACTACATTTCTCTGCAGCATTCTTACCCTATTCTTCAGCGAGCCCTTAATCCATCACTCTCCTTACGGCGTCTGAATTGACCTACCAGTTTCTTTGCCGACATGGTGATCTTGAAAAGCTTGGCTCATGTTTCGGTGTGGCCTTTGCAGAATGATGCTCGTCGGTTGGGGTGGCAACAACGGGTCCACTCTCACGGCTGGTATCCTCGCCAACAAAGAGTAAGCGCTTCCTTACTCGCTTCTTTCTGGGAATTCACTTTAGATTGCCTTGCTCTGCTGATTTTCATGTTGTATTTTGTCAAGAAATCCCTGGATTGATTTACGTGTATGTTTGATGAGATGTGTTGTCTTTGTGGACGATAGAGGTATCTCATGGGTGACCAAGGATGGCGTGCAGCACGCCAATTACTTCGGATCCCTCACTCAAGCCTCCACTTGCCGCGTGGGCTCCTTCCAGGGTGAGGAGATTCATGTACCTTTTAAGAGCATTCTACCGATGGTCAACCCCAACGATCTCGTGATCGGCGGTTGGGATATCTCCAACATGAACTTGGCCGATGCCATGGATCGTGCCCGCGTGCTGGACATCGATCTACAGAAGCAACTTCGTCCTCTCATGCAGGATATGGTACCCATGCCTGGTATCTACGACCCCGACTTCATCGCTGCTAACCAGGAGGCTCGTGCGAACAATCTCATCAAGGGTTCCAAGAAGGAGCAAATGGAGCGGATTATCCAGGACATACGGTACTCATCCATCACTGAGAAGCTTCTCAACGCATTACCACTCGCCGTGCTTCTGCCACAGGTGAATACCTTCTGGTAATTTATGAATATTTCTGAATCCAGCTATTTTTGGTTGCAGGAACTTCAAGGCGCAAACCAAGGTTGACAAGGTAGTGGTACTGTGGACCGCTAACACAGAGCGTTACAGCGACGTGATCGTGGGTCTGAATGACACCAAGGAGAATCTGTTTGATTCTCTGGAGAAGGGAGAAAATGAAATCTCGCCGTCGACCTTGTACGCTCTCGCTTGCATCCACGAGCAGGTTCCCTTCATCAACGGCAGTCCCCAGAACACATTCGTCCCTGGTGAAGATCGTTCCTTTCACAGAGATCATATATTCACAGATTCCGAATGTGGTGCTTTCTGTGGACTGCTGAGTTACAAGCTAGATACAAAAAGCAGATTGGGAAACCTGTTGGTGGCAAGCTTTTGATGTCTGTGCTTGTTCACCTGTATGATAAGACTGTACAGAATTGGTTTTTTTTGAGAGGTTCGTGTTGCATAAGAGTACCGCTTTTAAATTAGAGAGCTGATTCGAAGTTGGTTTCAAATGCGGTGGTTGCAGGAGTAATTGAATACGCTGTTGAAAAGAACTCATTAATTGGTGGTGACGACTTCAAGAGCGGTCAAACGAAGATGAAATCCGTTCTAGTGGACTTTCTAGTTGGAGCGGGAATTAAGGTGAGCCAAGTGCAATGTGTAGAGGAATAAATGTAATAAAGCCTTCTAACTTGCGCTGAATCCAACTTAGAATGTCTATTTTTTTTGGATTCAGGTGTGTCTAGAACTGAAGTTTATGCTTTGCGAAGCTGGAATGATTGCTATGAAAGCTTTGCACTGAACCCACAATTGTTGGTGTGCACAGCCAACGTCAATTGTTAGCTACAACCATTTGGGCAACAACGATGGAATGAACTTGTCCGCCCCTCAAACATTCCGTTCCAAGGAGATCTCCAAGAGCAATGTAGTGGACGACATGGTGGCTAGCAATTCGATTCTATACGCGCCCGGTGAACATCCCGACCACGTTATTGTGATCAAGGTATTCTTATCTCTACTCCAGCCCTGCAGTCAATGTTTTCAAGCCATTTCGGCTTTGATTTCAGACTCCAAGTTGTCTGCATTCACACCGATTCTCGAATCTTCCTCTTAACCAAAATCAATGACGGCGTCTGCAGTACGTCCCTTATGTGGGTGACAGCAAGAGGGCAATGGACGAGTACACTTCGGAGATCTTCATGGGCGGACGTAACACAATCGTCATGCACAATACGTGCGAAGATTCTTTACTGGCCGCGCCGCTCATCTTGGACTTGGTCTTGCTGGCTGAGCTCTGCACAAGAATCCAATTCAAGGAAGACGGACAGGTAATCTACAATCTCCAAATCTCTCTTATATTATTCTGTTAATCAATCGCAAGGATTAACCTCTTTGGTTCACATTTTCTTTGGTTTTTGGAATTAAATTGAATCGGGTACTTTCATGTTGCAGGAGAAGTTCCATTCTTTCCACCCGGTTGCCGTACTCCTGAGCTACCTCACCAAGGCTCCCTTGGTACCCCCAGGTACCCCAGTGGTTAACGCGTTGGCTAAGCAGAGGGCGATGCTAGAGAATATCATGCGCGCGTGCATTGGGTTGTCCCCGGACAATAACATGATGCTAGAATACAAGTAGAAGGAATTCGCATCAGAGAAGGCCAAGCCTGGGTCATCCTCAACATCCCGGACGAATCGTGCTTGGAAGTAACTCTGGGCATTTCCCAGATGTACAGCATCTGTTTCCCCTGCCTGTGCGTGACTGATCTTCCAAGGAGCGAGAGTTTGGATTGCTTCAAGCTAATTCTTTCATAGCTAACCAACGATTATTGTGGCTGGCACAGAAGGAGTGAAGTTTGCTGATGCAATAGACAATAGAGCGTGGAATGATTCGGCTAAATAAAGAGAAGAAAAACTGTTGATGCTGGTACACTAGCTGCGCCAGTCTTGATGAGAATATGAGCAAGAAGCGACCACCATTTTGTAATTAGCTGCTTATGGGTTCCCACCAAACATATTCTTACGATTTTTGCTGAAAGCGGTCGTGGTGTATTGATCACAAAACTTGAGATTGCTCAAAGTCTCCATCAATTGTAGTACGCGGGCAAGATTGAAGTATTAACACAATTAGCTATTTATTGTGTTAATTGTTTGCTTTAATGTAAGAATTTTTGTTTAAAGAAATACATGATGGTGAGAGCAGCTATCCTATCTTCACTTTTTCTTAACGAACAATCTGGACAAATTCACCAGGACCTTGAACGTAGTTGAAATTCCATAACCATCGCAATCTGAAATCTCCATTAGCACGGAGATTGTGGATTTCACCAGCACGTATTTGGATTTTGAAAGTATTCCAAGTTAAACTGGTCTCAATAGTGACGACGTTGCGACTGACCCAAGTCCTCTGAGAATTCCTACTTACGACCTCTCTGATTTGTAGCTACATTCTTCAATCAACAACAGTGAGGAATTGAAATGATCTTTATTCTGTAAGTTGGATAAATGTGGAGGGACACGCAACTTGAAAATGCCAACACTCTTAGTCACTCTGGTTCACACCTTAGTAGAGTTTAGCATGCCCTGAATGCGTCGAAGAATCGTTTCTTGACGTTTTTTGGGTTTCCAGATCCACGGTACAGCGTTTAAACGCTTTCGTCATTTATGAAATCTTGGATCGACCAAAGCTGCACAGTGTAGTTCCAGGTATGAAATCTTGGATCGACCAAAGCTGTACAGTGGTCCCTCTTAAGGGAATCTAATTTTAGATTCGTTCTTTATTGATTGCCTTCCCAAATTATCGACCACTGCCGACTTCTTCATACCTGGAACTACTGCACTATTCGTACAGCTCTTTCTCAGAAAGGCAAGGAACTCATACCAAGTCATAATATTAGTTCCTTCCTTTTCCATGCTTGCTTCTGGAGATGTGCATGACGATCGGATTGTTCGAATCGTACTTATGATGCAGTCGCTCCTTTTTAAGGTCTTGTGTTGCGTTATGATGTTGTAAGGTCTACAAATCATCACTTTTCTCTCGTGAATAAATTCTGTTGTCCTTGATCGGATTCTTCCAAGAATTGCATGACGGTGCAGTCTGTTCGGGATAGTAAGGGCTGTTTCTGTTGTCGCTGATCGTCTTTTTATGATCCTTATCCTCATGATAGAGGCATTCTTATTACTAATCAACAGTGCAACACGGAAACAAAGATGAAATGAAAATTCAAAGATAATCTTGTAACTCTGTTGTGGTGAAGTGAGACCAGTACAAAGAATTTTTCCTTCAATTCACACAGTTTCTCAACAGGGAATTCATAAACTCGTCCACCAGCGTGGAAAACTACGAGTATTTTAGGGCTGAGAGGGATGGTTGAAACCGAGAGGCTATGGAGGAGGATTAAAATCTGAATCTGAACCTGTTGAGCCTCAGTTTATATGTATGGCTGGTTCATACACCGTGATACACTCTGAATGAGATGAGACGTCTCTGCTTTACGAATGTTTTAAGGCATGCCCCATCTATTTTCTGTTGCCAAAAGAATTTATAACATAACCTCGATTTTCAAAAGGATTCAACAATTGGCAGACTGGTGTAAGATGAGTTGAAGCAATTGACACTGCAGAGTTTGTCACAACCCATCTTGTTCAAAAGAACCCTTACGAAGACGATGAACATAATGCTAAGTACACAAATTCTGTTCGAAATATCTCGCCCATGTAGTGTAAAGAGACGTTACATCCATCTGATTAGGATTTAAAAGTACCCTTGCTATGTGCTTCTAGGAAATTACACCACCTACTGGAGGTTCCTTGTGTTCAGACCCAATGGTCGTATTTACATGAACCAATGGACCAATTTCGGAACGTAAAACCGTAGATTTTTACTGCGCCGACTCACTAGTGCTAAGTCCTGACAACTCGACCAATTTTTCAAACTCCAGTTCTCCAGAATATTGCTGCAAGCCCATGAGACAGAAATACCCACATATCTGAGTAACATACACATTTATACAACCCAGCTAAAAGCTTCTATATGAAAATTGAGACTTCGAAACACACTAGAAATCTATACAGAACGCATGTACTGAAACTGCATGTCATACAGGGCTTCAGCAGAATTTTGCAAGCGCTCTGAACTCACTCAAAAGGGACCGATCGGTAATAATAATTGCCGAGTCAGTGTGCCAAGAAACTGAGATACTAACTGTATTTATTACCTGGCCATTGATGACCCACGTTGGGAAGCCTTGAATGTTGATCTCATCGCATTCTTTGGCAATCTTAACACCGCTTCTGTAGCCTTCGGGGTAGCATTCGACATATTCTAAATACTTTACAGCCTCCTTACCTAGCATCTGAGAACCAAACCCAAAACACTGCAATTCAGACCTAGGTGGCATGGCATTAGAGTTTACAAAAATTTGCTGATTCAGACTTAAAATACAATTACGAGACTTCCAAAGAAAAGCGCAACAAAATATCAAATTTCAGGCAACCATCTCATTTTCATTTTGTATCACCTGCTTTTGCTCGAAACAGTGAGAGCACCAAAATGCACCGTACATTTTAGCGCCAATTGCTTTCAACTGCTTGGCCAAGGCTATTTCTTTTGCGTTTGAAACATGCGTTACTTCTGGAGATTCATATGGTATATCAATGTCGCCTGACCTAAAGTCCAACATAAGAATAAGGGTTAACCAACACATATTATTTCGTTATTAAGTTTTCTTTACACTAATACGAGTGCCACTGAGTAGTAATAGCACATTTTCAAAGAAATTATTCAACAACCTGAACAATATCTCACAAAAAATTTACATGCTTGAGGGTGAGTCTTGTTAGCTGAAGACACATATGATAAGTAGAGATTCATTTTGAAAAATGAGTTAACCTGAAAGATGCCGAATCAATATCGTTAAAAGCCGCTGAAAGCACCAGCGCAACAGAAACCCCAGCAGTCAATTGTATACCAGCTACATTGCGAAGATCACCAGGATTAAAACTCTGTACATGTCAAAAATCAAAACCATATTACCAAAATTGTCAAAAAAGAGAACCAAATCTACATCAAGGAGAGGAGTGATTGGATGACCGCATAAATGGATGTGTTGACTTACCACTAGCGTGCACAAGAGAAGACTGATTGAGAGAATAGCCGAGCCTACACAGTATGTACAAGACGCACCACCCAACTTGTCGTTCAAAATGTACATGAAGTAGGTACTGGCAACGCCCATTACTGTGGTACTTGCTAACAACAGCCATTTCACAAGGCCCTCCTCTTCAATGAAGCGATCCTTGGGGTTGGTTGCCATACGGCTGGCGAGCAGTGTCACAGTTCCATATGCAAGCATTCCTACCAGTGACAAAGGCACTCCTGCATTTCCACAAGAGATTTAAAAACACAATCTGATCCAAGTTGCTGAAAGTGGTTTGAGTGATAATCTGAGCTATCTGTTCCATACAAGAAAATTGAAAGAACACTTGTGATCAGAAAATCATACCAAAAATGGTGCCATATTTGCTATTGAGAACATCGTCGCACCCGGTGCCGCCAAGGGGACATGAGACTGGTCCGCCTTGCAACTTCATCCATGTCAGATAAGCAGTCTCAACTAGTCCAGCAGTTGCCAGCCCAGTTATCAAACCATACCGCAGTTTTGATGGCTCCCCTGCAGGAGAATTTCGGACCCTTCTCACTTCATCTTCGAGGTTATCCACATTTTTACTAGAGGTGATCTCTGGAGAGACCTGATTATCGTCGTTAGAAGGGGAAGGTGTTTGGGCTCGTACATAAAGCGATCGGTGGAGTCGCATCCGTTGCTGGTCGCACCTTTTCTAAGTGACACATTACCACATTATTTTAGTATGGATATTTTAAGTTTGTGATTGAAAGCAGTTAGACATTCTAAATGTGGATACAGACATCTACATAAGTTCTTCAAGGGATTATTGTGCTTTTTCCAACTTTGATTATCAGAAAAATGGCAGAGGAGAAGTTTTGAAAGAACATACCGTCTCAACTAGCAGATGTCTCGAGTTATAGAAGGGATTAAGAGTGCAAGTATTTCTAAAAAAATTCATTCGATTCGATACTTTTCCGGTGCGTATCGCAGGGGCTGAGGAGAGGACACAGTAATTTACTATCTCCATGATTGCAATTTTTCAACAATCTGCATGAACACAATAAATATGCTTCATTTTCAGGAACTTCGAACCGTGCTGCGTGACTTTTTAAATCACCTAAAACCTCAAAGCATTACGAATCCCAAGTCAACGTCCTCTGTCCAATAGAGATAACTTAATAATCTTTACGTTTGTCTCATATCAGAACCCCTAACCCTAAGCCCAACGAAAAATTTGTTCCCCAGCTCAGCAAGCTCAAATCCAGGGCAAAAATATGGCTCCAATTACGCGACGACTGGATAATTGTAACTCAGATGGGAACAGAGACATAACGAATAAACGTCATTCAAATTCGCTCTTCAAGAAATCTATCTAACGCTGCCAATAACCTATAATTCTCAATGACATTAGTCCATTCGGCAAATAATCCAGACACTGTCAGGAAAGAGATTCATCGCCGAAGTGAAATTGAACAAGGAACCACAATCTCTAGAATTCTTGACCCATCTAATCTTACATCGTAAAAAACGTTGCGAGGAGAATTGCAAATCACCACCCAAAAAAATCCAACACTCTCTCGACGGACACCGTCTTATGAAAATCTCGTTCTCATATCATTCGCACGATTCTCAATACTACTTCAACATTCGCAACATCTTCATCTCCAACATTATAAAGTGTCACCAAGTCTAGAAGCTCTATCCCTTTCAAAAGCCGAGCATAAAATCCTGGAAAGGCAAGGAATCCTCAGACCTACAGCTGAGATGCACTTCAGATTGAGAGACTCAACAGCAAACCCCCACTGCAATTTCGCAGAAGCAGCGATTTCCAAAGCTCGAAACATGAAACCTTCTCATTGCAACTGTACGGAGAAGCAAGATTCAATAGAGACCCACATACCAACACACTGAGACACATCGCAATTTGAACGGCAAGGATTCCGGATAATGGCTCTTTCGCGACACAGACGTGCTCTTGGCAACGGAGACCACGCGTGCTTTCCGCCGATGAATGAAAATGGGGATGGTGTGAAGGTCAACACCCGGTAGATGGATGACTACGTTAGCACGAGAAAATGGAATCAACAGTTGTAATATCGATGTTTTCCGAATGTATGTGTGCATCTATAATATATTTATATAAATCTATATATGTATATATTTCTGCTAAAGAGTGAGGAAGATGAAACAAATTTCAAATATGTGTGTGTATGTGTGTATATACATTCACAAAAAGTTCACGTAAAAGGATATTTATTAATGACCATGTGCACGCAATTATACGAAGTATCTTTAACTCATCAAATATAATGGGTGGGTAAGCATGGACTCCATTTCCTCAAGTCAATCTGAGAACTTCGAAACAAACTTAAAAATATTATGAGTAAAAAAAACCTATTACCCATATAATGAAATACGTCCCATTTCTTTGTTCCTGTTGTTATTGAAACGTTAGAGAACATAATTTTTTCAGGTTTAGTCAACAGATCTTATCCACAAACAAATCAACGCAGTGAAGGGTCCTTCACAAGGATGTCCATCCACTGATTGTGCAGTAAAAAATTCATTTAGGGGAACTTAAGAATGCCGTATGATGTCCAGTGAATTAACAGTGTAACTGAAAAACGGTACAACTGAAAAAAAGTCAAAACCCAAATGTGAGTCTCAAAAATAAAACGGTGATCAAAGAAAGATGTCCAAATTTGAGAATGCCAATTTCAATTTAAGAACACAAGTCTTTGCCACAAAATCGGTGCAAGACTTGAGTCTATGAAATTAATACACAGGGCTAATCTCTATGAAGACAGATTTTTAATTTTTAAAAAATAATCAAAAAGATTTTTTTTTAAAAAAATATGTCACTTTGACTGATCTTTTGGAGGTCTCATCTGAGCAACTTCCAAAATCAATTTAGCCAGCGGTACAGTTCCACTTGCCACAATCTCTGCCCTCGCATGATTAGTCGCATGTTTGAAAAGGGAGAGCCCAAATCCAATTAGCTGCACAAAATAGCCAATGAAAGATGATTAGTACAGAATAAATGACCATAATCCTTATTCCATCCACTACTTGAACTCTCTATCCTCATCCTGAGTTACAGAATAGATATAAAAAGACACATTGGACCCAGAAAAGATGTGAAGCTCTAAACTGGACCTACATATACAATTCCCCCAACCTACAAGTTACCCATAAATCGTGTCCAAATGAAAGGTGTGAAGTACTAGATGATAAAGAGCCGAGAAAAGTGGAAGACCTAACCTCAATGAAATAAAGACGTGAAGACAGGAACCCTTGCCAGAGGTGGGCTTCAAGATCGAAAAAAGCATCAAAAAAGCGTCGTGTACCCGCCAAGTCCAGCTGCACACATGATCACCAGGATCAGTAGTTGACTTCATAATAATCCTTCCTAGCGTGAAAGATAAGGCATTGACTAGCGAGGGAAGAACCTCATAATTGTTATCAAAATTCATGCTTAAGCTTGCAAAGGTGGAAGCACAAGGTGTCAAAGAACCCGGAGTGAAGTTGAAAGAACTGAAGGGTGAGCTGTAAAGGTCTTAGCAGGATGGAATACCTTGAGGAGAACCTCCATGCCAAAACAGAAAAAAGCTCGTTGTTGTTGCCGTTCCAAAGGCCACAAGTCCGCCCACACACCAGCTGCCAGTTCATCCCCTGATGGCCCAGCATTGTCTTCATCAGATGTTGCTTCAAGTCCTTGTGAATAAGTTGAGGATTCAACCTTCTGGGAATATTGCGGTCTACTGGAAACATGGGTGCTTGTGGAACCCCCCAAGCTCTTTATAACAGACTCTGCCAACAGGGGTGCTGCAGCTAGTGTCCTCGCAACCATATAACCTACAGGAATTCAAATGAAAAATGTTTTCAGGTTTTAGATTGTGGCTACGTGATGGGACGATTGATCAGATTTCACACCTCAAAAAACCTTCGCTAATGACACGCAAATCATTTTCAGCAGTTTTAAAGAGTGCATTTGGAAGAAATTTCATGGTATGGTTAGATAAAGTACCAGTTGATGGATGAACCATGCCTGCGGTTCCACCAATACCAAGCACTCTTTGTGGGATGACAGGCAACACACCACCCATTGGAATAACGCATTTCCTATAAGCTCACATAGATTCAAGCCGAATGTAAATTAGCACGTCCCAAATACACACTCATGACCCACAATTTGTTTGCAAATGACCATCTCAATAATCGACAAAAAAGTTGATTGTAGAGCAAAGCAGTGGACTGTTTCTAAGTATGATAAAGGGTAGGGTACTCACTCATCTTCCTCAATGCTACGAACATGGATGCCTAAGTGTTTGAGTCGCAACTCCATGCGTTTTTGAATGACATCCATTGGTACGCCTGGCCGTGCCACCAATGATGTTTCCTCTGGAAAGCCAACAGAACATACCCTATTGAATGTCAACGCAAGCCAATATGAACATTACTATACTTCAAATTTCTAGCAACCAACAGCTTTGAGAATGCAAAATCTTTCCGGTGAACGACTGACATGACCATAAAGGCATTCCCAAAGTTCACGCTGAGTATGTAATACAGTCAAGGGGACCATGATCAGATTCTACAAGACTCTAAGTTTGCAATGAAAACTCTGAGTTGGATTAACACATTGAAATAATTAAGTGGATAACTGACCTAGAAATATGTGGTTGGCTGAAAATGGCATCGCATACAGGAAAGTCGGTAACTCCAAGTTCCCGTCCATAAGCAGTTTGTCCCCGTGCAAATGGGAATCTCGCCAGTCCATGAATAGCATCTTGTCGACGTCGAAAGGATGACTATCTACCTGCCAATGTAATCATTGATAGATCAAAACATTGCTTAACGAGCTTCTTGAGTATAACACGCTTTAGCTGAGTGGGAATTTCTAGTACACTGTAGAATGTTTCACGATCTTCAATAAATTTTCAACCATCTCACAGAAATCTCATTTTTTTAAAGTAGGGAAATAACACATGGCGTCTAAATCTGCCTTTCAAATACCAATCACGTTACAAAAATGTTACCCCTGCAATCATCTTAGAGACGAAGTATAATTGAAGGAGCAAAGGGCGCCAGGACACGTACTTCCGCAACAATTCCGTAAGCAATTTGATAGCCTGGATTGAATGGCTTATCATACTGTACTAGCCGTCTTGAATGGCCTGTAGCATCAAGCACAACAGCTGCTTCGATCATGGTGCCATCTTCGCAGGTGACAATCGACTTCGATACATTGTGGTCCACATCCTTAACCTAAACAAACGCCAAGTTCTTGTGAACATCCAAACATCTTTATCCAACAAGTCACACCGTTTGCAGAAAAATATCTGCACATGGTTGTCTTACTACATTAAAGATTAGCATAATTGCCACCTGCTTTACAAAGATCAAATATGTTGGTACGATCATTCAGTGATATACACAACTGTCCATACTTTGCTTCATTGCACGGAAACTGTAAAAATATCAAGTACGAAACTGTGCTCTTCACATAGTCTAACTTCAAGTATAAAATACTGAAAAGTGGCATCCTCGTTAATTCCACTTGACCACAAATCGAGTCCTCACCCTGAATAGTAGGTCCATACTACCTCATTCGCCGAGACATACGACTGATTGATACATAGAATCACATGAAGCTGATTTTTTAGGACCCCTACATGGCTACATTAGACACACCAATTGCAGATCCACACAGGTGACGAAGAGAAGGATAACCTTAGCCTGGTGAAATTGTACGCCATTCGCAATGCAAGCTTCAAGCATTTTAGATTTCAACCGAGTACGATTAACGCGGCCATATGGTCTCTCCAAAGTCTTCTTTCTAGCGTCGTCCAGATACACAACAGCGCTCCCCCAGGTGTAATCCAAGCAATCCAAAAGATCTAGGTCCTCAAACTCATCTACCCACACACCGTAGTTGTTGGGCCATACGCTTTGTGGGGCGGGGTCGACAACACACACATCCACACCCTCCCCAGAAACTCGCTGGGCGACAGCCAAGCCAGCTGGTCCTGCACCCACCACCACCAGGTCCACTGCCTTTCTTTTCAAAGTGTCAAACCTGAGAAGTTCATAATTCAGGTTCTTTTTCACATGAGGGGGCACAAGCTCGAGAAGAGAACTTGCCCTGCATACGGGCAACTGTCGCTGCCCTCGCTTCGTGTGCAGCTGAAACCTTCCTGGCTTACAAGGTATCACAGCCCCTGTTAAAAAGTCCCGGGAAGAGATGAGTTCGTTGCAGAGGACATCAGCTGCAGCCTTCTGGGATGAAGACGACGGAGCGAAGGAAGACACTGCGAAACTAGACCTCGAAAGTGCTGAACCCAGCTCCGCCATAGCCATTACCATTGTTTTGCCACCTTCAAACCCCCATAAAAAAAGACACCCACTTGACCTTCTCTTAAACAATTCGGCAACTATTGCTTCAACCTTCAACTCCTCCGAAAATTCGAGAGATTCTCCCTGTCCAGCGCGCAGTGCCACTCCTGCAAGGATTCAGCCTGGAGTTCCAGAATCCTTCTTGAGTAACCACGCAACACAGTCCTTATCCTTCGCCACCCAGGCAGAATTTCGTACATCAGTCTACGACACTACACAAACGTCGCAAAAGACAAGTGAACAATGAACCCCAGCATCACAATCCGGGCTGCAGCGAGACAAGTGAACAACGGCAACGTCGCGAATCAACACACAAGACAACAGGAGCATCGTGGAGGAATCCAAGCTCACAACGGATCCATGGTTGCCCACGCACAGCGGCGGATTCTCATGGATTTCTCCACAAGTGTATTCTGCAAGATTGATGCAAGATTGGGCGAGAAACGGCCTCGATAGCATTAAAAAAACCAATTCAACACAGCACAAACAAAATCTCAGGCCAGAATCCCAAACGGGGTGCCCAAGGAAGGAAATCCCCAGTCCCCCTCCGCACCTGTTCGTCTGTAGGTCTATCTGTCAGCGGACCACGATAGGGGCCCTATCAGCACACCGCACGGCAGTGTCTATCACCATGCCCACCCAATGGAACGCTTGTAGAACAGTGTGGAACAAGTTGTTCCCTTGTCTTGTTCCCCTTGCCCCTCTGATCATTGAAGTCCTCCCTTCAGTCTTTTCTTGGGTTGGCTTCTCCCCAATTTCTGACTATCCCTACAATGAGATTCTGACTTGAAACGTATTTTCTTAGGGATTCGGAAAGTTTTAGAAATACTACTTGAATGTGAATATATCCATCAAAATATCTTTGTAAATGTTTTTTTCAATATAACTCATGTTGCATACAAATATTAGGCACTAGGATTTGGAAAAGGATGCCCTTTGTGTATTTCAAATGCATAAACGACAATTTTACACACCTTTTGAAAATGCCCCATTGTTCAAAGAGCATGGGAGTGGAGATTAAGTTTATTTTATAATATTCTTTGACAATAGCTATATCAAGGGTCCTAATAAGTCTTGAACTTCCAACAACTAATTTAGAATGATAAACTAACAATATACAATAGACATAAAAAAAATAAAAAATAAAATGGTATCTAATAGTAGAAATTTATATTTTGACAATACAAAAGTAGTAAAAATATTATGGATTTTAGATAATAGTATATAATAAAAGAAAAAGAAAAATAAAATAAAATAAAACTATGCAATGTTGCCTTACTGAATTTGTTAGCATTAAATCCTACAACTTGTTAAATAAAGAATTAAAAATAGTTTTGATAATTCATAAAGATTTGAAATAGAGATTTTAATCTAAAGAACTAGATTTTGCCTGTTCATAGAAGCTTATTTATAAATACATTATTAAGATAGATTATTTAAATTTTTTTATATTGAATAAAAATTTTAAATCTAAATTTAAATATATAAAGTCTTATATAATATAATATTTTTATATTAATATATTTTTATTATTTATTTAAAAATATTGATAATTAATAAATATTATATATGATCATAGGAAAATATTAAATCAATCCACCTAAATTTTAAATCATCCTATCTTACTTCCATTCACATATAGAAAAACTCGTGAACATATTCATTTAATCTTTTTTTTAATTTCTTTGCAAATTCAAAGGAGTAGTAACCATGTTTAATGACACAAGGTGTCATGGATATACATATTTACTCCAATAATTACTTATATGATTAAATAGAAGTAGATAAAAATAAACTAATTTCATAATATTTCCTATTGAAACTTCTTAGAAACTTCATAGATGCTACTTTGACTTTATACATGCTTGTAATTAATTGATTGGCTAAAAACTTGGTCAACAAGTTAGTTACATATTACAGGTGCTAGTAGCTTGTAGAATAAACCAACTATGTGGTCCATATATAAATAACTTGCCTTACAAGTTAAGACATGTGTCTAGCAAAGTCAACATGTGTTGGAGGTTCTATAGAACATCGCCATATAGCTCCTAGTTAGAGAGTATATATGGAAGCAAGAGTGAAGTCTTCTTCACTTTTGCCAACACCTTTCTAGTTTTTAGTCTTGTTTCAAAACTTTTTAATCTTCTTATCTTTAGCAATAGCCATTCTTATTCAATATATAACCATCTTTGAATGATTTCCGAGTCTTTTTGAGTGACACAAGAATGAATTGAGATTTTTTTTCTTTGAGATTCATGTCCTTGAAAATATTAATATACTTTTATCTACTTCTAATGAATCATATAAGTAATTATTGGAATGAATATGTATGTCCATGATAGAAGAGAGGGATGAGAAGAAAATAGATGGTATTAAGTGAGGATGTGCTCATACTATGTGAGTGGTATAATTAGGCATCTAAGAGTGCTTCAAAATTAGAGCAAGCATGAGATGAAGAGAGATCTCAAATCTCTTCTTCCACCTCGTTTAAGGAGAATCTTAAATTGATCTTTTTCATTATTCATTAAGTTCACAAGTTTTATTTATTACCAAATTAAAAAAAATAGTCATAGAAATCAAATCATAGAAGTATGGAGGATTAACTTAAGATTTTGGTGGTTTAATTAATATTTCTTTGATTATATATTATATCATTATCTAATAAGATAATAGTATAAAAATAATACAAAAATAAATAACATAACTTATCTTAAAGTTTTAAAAAATTAAAATTTCGAAATAAAAATAAAAATAAAAACTTAAGAGATTTTTAATTAAATATTACTTATAATGTTTTTTAAAAATAATATTTTTGGTAAAATTATCTCAATAGTAATAATATATATATATATATATATATATATACAGAATCCAAGATATCTCATTTAAAAATTAGAAAATTATTACTTTTATATTGAAATTCTTAAATATTATTAAAAAATTATGTTTAAAAAAATTATTTATTTTGATTTATATTATTAAACAAAATATGTATTTTTAAAATTCCATATTCTTTGTATTTTTATCTTATTTAAAATATCAAAATTATTTTTATTGACAAAAAAATTGAAATTTTAAAAATATAAATTATAAAGTATTAATTATACAAAATCTCTTATATAAATTCTTTTTTATTATACAAGATTATTCACATCACTTATAAAACCTCTTAGTGTTAATAAAATTTATACTAGTTAAATAAATATAAGTATTTACAAATAAGCAAAGATAGATAAAATAAAAATATTTTCATGAGAAAATATTACACAAAAGTTATAGATGCAGGTTGGATCTATAATTGGATGTTTTATGTTACTAAACAAAATTCTTCTCAAGTATTTTAATAAGTTTGATACTTGTCTTGTGTACTTGGAGATTCTAAAAATAAAACAGAATAAAAAATATAGCCTTGTTTTACTTAGCATATACAAATATAAAATTTATTTTATTTCTATTTTTTAAATATTTTTTTTGTATGTTTGTCTTAGTTTAAAACTCTTTAATTTCTCTATATGTTTGCAAAATTCAGAACTAGAATAAAAACTTTACTTGTATTCTAAACCTTTACAGTTTTAGAATAAAAACTATTCAAAACTATTCTAAAACTTTACTTATATTATATTATATTTTATTCTTCTTAGTTATTCATAAATATATTATTATTTAACAATTTTATATAGGTACATGTCTCTTGTATTTAAAATTTTATCAATACTTCAATTCTTTCTTTTGATTCTTTTTTTAAAAGATATCAAAAGAAAAAAAAGAAAACAAAAGAAAACAAATAAACCGTTTTATTAATTTTTAAATTTAGAATCTTATTAATCATTGTTCTTTACTATTTCAAATGTGTATAATATATTTCAATACAAACTTGTTTTTCCACAAGACCCAAGAAAAAAACAAATAAACAAAACATAACCCATTAGATTCTACTTGTGAAGCAACTGTGTGCATGTACAAAAATATACCTATATCTCTATATATATATATACATAGTTTGACCAACCAATTAATATAACATGCAAAGAAATGGGAATAAGTTTTTGATTAAAACTAGTGATATAAAAATATCTACTGGGTTGATATTGACCTAATCTTGGACTCAAAGTAAGAATTTTCTTCTGCAAATATTTGCCAACCTTGTATATGTGTTCTTGTATATTTCCCACGTTGTAGCAAATAGAATACAAGTAAATATTGTAAACCAAAATCAAGTCTTCTAAATACAACACCAAGTACATATTTGTGTATTTTCCATGGATAGATTGATACATGTGCCATGAAAAATCCCAAATTGAAAAACCATCATTTTTTTGAAAGTTGACTTAAATGCTTTTAAACTCTAATACAAGCAATGCTGACAACCAAACTTATTTTGTAATTTGAACAACAAAGCACCAAATCCGTCAACGATGACTACGAACAAGATGTTTCTGGTAATGAATTTCTACGTTCCACCTACCAAGGCATTTTCGCTTAACAACATCCTAACAAAAATATAAGAATATCCGCATGTTGCAAGTATTCTAAACGACAAAAAGTTATGTTATGTGGATTTCGTCGCCTTGTTGACGGAAATTAGTCTAAAATCAGAATCGAAATTCCGAAAATTCCAAGAATCAATTGTGGCACCGCATCCCCTTGTTGACTCGGTGAGAACTGTACCTGTGTAACGAGGAAAAAGCTGTACCACACTGCTTGCAAAACCATTTCAGACTACTGTAGGAGTTGCTAAGTAATCTCCGGCATAAGTCGCTCTGGGAAAACCAACGCCAATGACATAAGCCAAAACCGACCGCACAAGGTTCGCACTTTACCAAAGGAGGAATAAAGGTATCCGTTACTTGATACAATTGAAGCTCTCTCTTTCCTATGACTCAACGACATATGAGAAGACGTGTTTCGCAAATTCTACGGTTCACTGGAATTTCCTACTTTCAAAACTCAACATACACGGCAATCTAATGAATAAGTTGTAAAGTTGGGAATTCCAAAGTAAGGGTACTTAACCCTCTAAAACTTCGGAATATCAAAAACCTGCAAGTATCATGCCATAACAGACCAGATTTGTTTAATACCAAGTGGACATGATGTGCTCTTAATCAAGTATACGAGTCCAATCTGATCCTGAAAGCTGATCGAACGGAAAATATGATAGCAATGACTACAATTACCTCTAATCCTCCATATCATCCTTATCGAAAGAAAAAAAATGTGCTCTACTGAGAACATATTCTGCTCCTCGAATCCACACACTTGTTGGAGACCACTGAACTTCTTCCCATGTCAAACCTTCTTCCAGGACCTACAAAAAAAGGAACGCATTCCTCTAAAATGAGATGGAAACTCCTAAATATTTACGTGAAGTTGACTAGAGAAATGCACCTCATAACGCCTCATCTCCAAGACAAGACAAAACCCAATGAGAATAAAAATAGTGTACCTTCGAAAAAACAAGAACGGTTATGATTCTGAAATACAGAGCACATACTCAAAAAATTAGAGACATCCACCGTAAAAATAAATAATCAAAACATAACACCCACCTCAATAAAATCTTCTGGCAAGGGTACACCTTTTCTTTTCATGCATGAAAGTGAAAGAGGTCGTTTACACTTCGACCATCGATAATACTCATATGGCTCACCATTGTGGTTGCCGTGGTACCCATTGGTTGGATGGTTTCCATGTGACTTTTCGACGCTATGAGTTCGCAAAATTGGTTCTTTTTCTACAACTGCCGAAGCTCGTTCTGCCGCACCCCATTTCTCCTTACCCTTTTCCATCCCTGAATTATCTTGAGGGAGAGAAGTAGCAGTAGCTGCACCATTGCACGTCGCACGCTCTCCATCATATGCTAATTCGTACCTACATCACCATAATGAACTTATGACTGCATATCCTTCAAGGTGTTATAACTGCTTGATTATAATTAACATGTGTTATAGTATGTCTAGAATCTGGCAAGATATACACATTGTATATATATGATATATGTAATCAGAACTGTAGCGGCCTAGAAAGAGCAACAAGTGCTGGAATTCACGTCCTTGTTTTCTGTGAAATCATGGGCTACAGATATCATCTAACCAAGATCTAGACCGTTCAGGGCGAGTACACTGACCGATGAACCAGGGTCTCCACATATAGCACTTCCCCTTTTTTCAGTCGGGCAGACGTATATTGAGATTTCTTCAACCCACGGTCAGCCACGTTGTTCATGCAATACTTAGCCCTGTAAAGGGACAAAAGAGAAATGAACGAATACCAAGAGTCAGCACTGAGAGACACAAATAGACTACAGAAAAAATGGGCTCTTTCATAGTTTCCTGCATAGTTGCAAGAAGTGGCTTCTAAATAGTACATTGATAGACAAGCTGTAACAGTATCAAGAGTGCATTATAGAAAAAGTGTCCATTTCTGAATGCGGAGCTTCAAAACTTGAAAAATATATGCAGTTGAAGGACGTCCATCTCCCATGACACGTCTCAAAAAATCGCTATTTCTTTATACAACAGTGGACATAAGCTGGGAAGGAAACATGCAGCATGCCAAAAACATGGCCCCAAAATACATGCACTACATGATTGGCAAGCCCATAAATGCATACTTAAGATACTATCAACGAGTTTTAACATGACTTACCACGGTTCATTGCATAAATTGTACTGTATTGTCACTTCCTGCATAAATCTTTGCTGCCGGTACGCATTCTGCATATCACATTACAAAATTGACGACCAAAGAACAATGTAGCACTTGAGATACTTAACGATCAGTTACAAATTTCTGATAGTGACATAAATACAACGAATTACTTGAGTGCACAAGAAGCATCACACATAAAGCAGTATTCCTAAAATAAAACTAAAATGTTTAAGCAAAGTTAAATGCTGCATATTCTTCTAGCATACTCGTTCACCGTTGCATTGCCCAATAAAGCGTGCTGATGAATCCCCAAATTAATTTCACAAATATCACCTTTAGCACCTACAAAAATGAATACAGAGAAGAATCGAGTAATTACAGAAGATGCGGCTCTCGTCGTAACAGTTCGCTCTGATGCTGCGGGTGCGAGAGTTGGAGCGATTGGAGGAGTGCGAGTCAAACATGGCTTGAGCTCAACAGTGAACCCTCCTTGCTGCACAATGCGTAACCAAACCAACAACCGTGAAGACACCTGAACACGAGGGGGAATCATTATGCCCGAAATCTAGCATGACCCTGCTTTCAGCCAACACCATACTGAAATGCACTAATAATTAGGAACTTTTCAGACTTTATGCATTAGAATTTTGATGGCTTCAAGACCTTGCACAAATGATCTTTGTAACAATCCTTATAATTACCACTCAGTTACACCTCATCAGTCAGCTACTCATTTGCAAGCGTTTAATAGCGAGTCTCACCTTCATTATACGGCACCTCTCGACGGTGTAGCTGCACCCACTTCCACCTCCCCAGGCACGCGACCGCAGACCGTTTCTTAACGTAGAAATATACACTATGACAACAAGCCCAACAAAATATTGTTCCAAATCAAAAAAACTCACTGAAATACAGTAACAGCACACGTGCTTGCCAGATAAAAAAGGACAACACAATACACTTTTCGCATACTTGTCCATGTACTTACTATTTTGAGATTCAAGAATACGAATGGTGGCCCGCAGTTCTAATGTTGAATTTGGAGGTAGAACAGGTGAAGATGAGTAGTATCCTGTATGCAGTAGGACTGCATGCATGACGAAACGATATTTCAGAAAAATATAAAAATCTTAAACAAATTAGAGCTAAACCAGATTATTATTATGATCCTTGACAAACCCGCATACTACATAAAGCGCAACTATCTAGCTTGAAAACTGGTGAGCATAACTAATGAATATACCTGCAACAATGTCTGAGTCATCTGTATATATGTCTGTTCCCCATAGTTGACTGCCTCGAATCTGCCATTAAAAAACCGTTCAAAGAAAAAGTAACAAGACTGAGCAGAATGCACAAGTGACGCTAGAGTGTACAATTAGTGTAAACTGTAAAGGTTAGACACCAAACAGGATACTGGGGTAAGGCAAGTTAGTATTCCCTCAATACACCAAAAGTAAGTAGTGTAGTATAATGTGAAACAACCAAAATATTTGGTACTTTTCTACAAAAGATAAAACTTAAGACGAACACTTTCACAAGCACTTCATTTGATTCAAAAGTTTACGTCTACTGCACGATTGAGAAACCCTTGAGCTGCAACCTGGCGGTTATTAGTAGTGGCGTATTCAGCAGGAATGCGTATTTCGACAGTAGGTCCCGAACCATTAGCTGAACTGATTCGCTCTCCAGACTCATACTCCTTACGAAATTTCGCAAGTTCTGGAATTCCTTCTCCAGGTCTGTAATTTATGAATAAACTTTCTGGCCTGCCTGGCATGAACAAAGTGGGCAATGTAAGAACGACAGAAGCCCATGTAATGAAACGACAAAGACCTATTGCAGCATCGTATCAAGCGTCATATCATATTAACAGATGGACGTGTTCCATGTTCGTTCATATCCACAATGGCACTATCAATATTGATCTTTGCAAACTCTGCAACAATCAAGAGCTAAGCCTTTGACAGTGACAAATTCATACGAAGAGTACGCCACACCAACCTTGAGTCCTGCATTACACAAAGAGCAAAATATGTCACAAGACTGTAGACAAGCAGACAATGAAAGAATAGGTTCTGATGGATAAACTAAAAACTTGCATTTTAAGGTTTGAGCAAGAAGTAAACTAAGAAGGTTCCAAGATTAAGAAAAATTTTCTACGATCTCAATTACCCGCTAAATTGACGCCCTGCCAGTTCAGGACAGAACTAATTAATTCACAGATGCCGATCACATAAACCAAAGACTACTGCCACCGCTGCTGACATTTTTATTCGCAGATGCAGAAGAGCTAAGTGTTCAGGGCAAAACACTAAGTTGACATTCCCCAAAACAATACACAATGGGACGTAAGCAATTGTGCAGAAACATAAGCATTGAACACCACCTCCGATACATCATATCTCAAAAGAGACGAGTTTAAACCTACCCTTCACTGTCTTCGGGCCGAAATCGTGATCGGGGATCTCGATTAGCAGGATTCGACTGCGCTCTGGGGCGCAACATCCTCTTCCGCTGATGTACTCCTTGGCCATGATCAGCATTCTTTTCTTTATCCCCTCCTGCACCTTCAGTGCCAATATTACTCAAAGAATCACGATCGTTCTCCTGCTCGCGACCCCGTTTCTTGCGCTTGTCACCCTCGCCCGCTTCATCTCCCTCCTTGTCACGATCTCGGTCCCTCACCCGCTCGTGGTCTTCCTTCTCGACCAATTTTCGCTCATCGACTTCCCTCACAGGCTTACGATCCACATCCATGTTGTCGACCCCAACTCCCTTTCCTTCCCCTTTCTCCCCTTTGACTACGAGGATACCATCTCGTTGTTCTCGCTCTCGCCGATGAGAATCCCGATCACGCTCCTTCTCTCTCTTCTCCCGTTTCTCCGAGCGCACAGCTTCTTTCTCCTTGTCACGCGACCGCTCCCGTTGCCGCGCTCTCTCTTTCTCCTTGTCGCCTCTCTCCTTCTCCTTCTCCTTCTCATCCTTCTCATTGTCTTTCTCACTATTTACATCCAAGTGCGCTTGCATCAACTGCAGTGACGGCAGCACATCCTCTTTTCCCTCACTACGCTTCTCATCCTTCTTCTCTTTCTCTTTCGCTTTCTCATGCTGCTCCTCCCACTTCACATCCGTAGGGCCCTCCGTCATGGCCACCTTACCTTCACCCTCGCGAGGGCACTTCTTACTCAAGCCGTCAAAATTTCCGTCCCTACAGGTGTTATCCAGCAACTCTTGCCCTGCTTCCCCAACACTCTCTCCTCGCTCCCCCCCCTTCACGTTAACCCTACCAAGAAGCTCCTTACTGCTACTGCACTCCTTAAAAGCATCCATGCATTCCTTCTCCTCACTTGCCTTCCTCTCCAAACCCATCCCCATTGGATCCCACCCCTCCCGATCGCTCTTCCCCTCTACACTCCCACTTCCAAGGATCTTTACAGCAGTATTCATTGTCTGAACTTGCACTTCCTGAAGATTATTCCCGTCTGCAACGGCACCCTCAAACGACCCGGAGCAGCCAACATCTCTCCCAGGTTTGAAATTCGCATAGGAACCGTTGTTGACAAGCTCGGCCTTCTCTCCAGCCTCAACTCCACGATCACCATGTCGCGCCACTTTAGCGGGACGCAACTCCCCTGTCCCTCCGTATGCAGAAGCAGACTCCGCTATCATGCTGCTCCCCACACCTACATGTTGCTGCTTCCCAGTACCACCCCCACTCCCTTCGAGCACCTTCCCGACAACGGCCCCTGTCTCCTCCTTCTGCCACTTCGCCGGAAGACTCATCTCATCTCATCTATTCTCATCACACGAAAATTTAAGCCCCGAAGTAAGCAACCGGTACTCAGGATAGACTCGCCTCATGAATCAAAAACTCGCACAGACTCTCAGAAACTCTCAACAAACTCCCTCCCAATCCAATTCTCTTCTTAAACAACAGCATGAAACCTCACTGCAATCACCAAATTATACCAACACCGCAAGCTCAAAGCCTCTCACACGTGCAATCCCCTAATACTTCCCCGGATCCCTACGCTGCCACTATAATCCATAAACATCAAAACAACAGTACGTCATGTCAAATCCACTGCAGCACTAACATCACACTAACAACACCAGTAGCAGCAATCAAGCGAGAATCCTAATAGGAACATAAAAAGAACAGAACAACTGCACATTCGCATAAAGTACAAGCGCCGCAACAGTGCGAGGACAAATCGAAACACAAGAAGAGTTTAGGAAAACCAAAAATACAAAAAATAAAAAACGACAATGTAATCGTAAAGGTAGTGCTCATGGATGGCAAGGAACGCGAGAAAGCTAAAGCTCAACAAGCTTACCTCCATGAAACTCCATGAAACAGGAAAAAATAGACGCGAAGAAGTCCCTTCGCGAAGCTAACAAGCCACGAAACGACTTGTGCAACACTACTGCACGAAGCGAACAATTTACAGCAAGGAAACAACTCCTTCGCTAAAACATGCCAAACAGCCGCTGTGTGAACAAGGTGTTTTTTATAGCGCCTTCCAAGCAGTGTGAACGGGACTGATCCGCCTCAAGCTGTTGAATTGACTGATATGGGTTTGTATACAGTCATTCTAAACATGGTCATTGCATGTAGAATTCTGAACACATTCAGCCATAAATGGCATCCCAAACATGACCCAGTAACGACTTTCCTCATATTAATTACTTCTCACTTTTTTATGCCCATTTGAGCTTTCTTTGTTTATATGAAGGTTGACAAAAATGATGTTTTGAGATATTTATAAGCAAATTCGTTCAACTAAACCTCCTTCTTTTTCTCTGTTTTTTTTTTTTTTTTTTTTTTTCACATGTTTTTAGAGAGTTTTGAATTAGTGATTCATAATAGATATGTACAGTATAACCAATGGTACCATAAATCATCAGGTAAATTATTTTATTTTGTGAAAAACTTACAATGTAATCATTGTTTTTGTAATGATTTGAGATGTAAATCGAGAGTAAATTAATTCTAACTCTATCCAACCTGTTGTTTCTTCATGCTTTTTTACACATGCAAAATCAGTTTCCCCATTCTGTACTAACACAATACATATCAAACATGCAGAAGTAATATATAAATAAAATACATAAACATATATGCAAATGTGTGAGGGAGGGGGTTGAAAATAAATGTAGAAAAATATTACTTTTGAAATTGGAGTCACAAGTACTGAAACGTTTTGATCAGGCATAACACTTATTCATTTGAATTTGATAACCTATATTTTAAATGGCTTTATTATTATTATTATTATTATTATTATTTAATTTTATTCTTATTTTTCATAAGTATGCAGAAGCAATAACAATCAACTGGGTGATTATGAAGAAAAAATAGAATCAACAGTCAAATTATAGAACTATAATAACTTGTCATTAATTTTAAGAATATGTAAAGGCAATATCAATACCAGATATAAGTTTCCATGTTAAGCTAAAATAAAAAATAAAATTGAAGGTAAATTACTTGATGCGACATGTGCCCAAAAGCACAATCAACTAAATGAACACAATGTTTTTTCCTCCATGACCTTTTTTAATCAGAAAATATTCATAGGCACAACTCTAATTCTTACTATGACAATTATATTCAGCAGTAACTTAAAACAGCATATCTATTGCAACATGTTAATTTGCTAGGGATCAAAAAAAATGTCACTTAAAACAATAAGATAAACACACACACACACACACACACACACATATATATATATATATATATGTGTGTGTGTGTGTGTGTGTGTGTAGAGTAATTAAATGGTATTGATTGAGAATGTTTCATGTTTTATGTTTCAAACCTTTCATAAACGGTTTGGGTATCAAAATACTTTGCTCGAAATAGAAAAGAAAGTCATTAGTGTTTACATTATTTGATTTATTTACTGGATTACAAATATAGAAAAATTGTCATCAATAATCACATAATTACACATAATATATTCATTTATTTATTTCGACCAATACTTAAGTACAATAAACCATGTTAAGCAATAGCATCAATTGATTTAGAAAAAAATATGTACAAGAAGAAGATAATTCAAATCAATCCAATAATATTAATAATTGTTTATAATTTAAAAATCATGTGTTTTAGAACACATCTAGATTAGTCTATTAGTGTATTTCAATTACATTGTTGTGTTGTATTATTTATTTATTTATTTTCGAATTGATTTATAAAAATAATTATCAATTATAATTACGCTTTAATATGATAGAAACATTTTAAGTCAAGTCATTTGAGACGATGTTTTCTTCTGCAGACAAATGACCTCACAACTCTAAGGTTATTAAATTTTTGCAATGAAATTCGCGTCGTTAATTTACAGATAACGTCGTACAGACCTTCATAATTTTAGAACGTATTATTATTATTATTATTATTAATTTACTTATATGATGATAAAAAGCCACGTGACTCAAACCTTTTATAGACAATACTGAAAGATGAATTACTACTGCCTTATTTTAGATTCTTCGTACCAAGTATCAAAGAGATGCTATGAATCATTTGCAATAATTTAAAAAACCTCAGAAAAAAATAAAAAATAAATCATATAAATACGATCATACATACATACATACAATATTGTACACATACTATATACTCCATTCTATGCTTCTGACAGCACAAAAAGCACCTCTTCGCCACGATTGCAGGTCCAGCTGGATCCGACGTGGCGAATCCAACGTGGTGCACCGGGGGGAACAATGTGTGGGTCGTCGAGAATCCATACTTCCGTTGCTTTATTGCAAGTTCTTTGTTACGAGAGGGTGTGTCTTGCGCTGAGAATCTAGCTTGAAATTTGTCCTCCTGAACCTTGTACGCGCTGAAGTCAGACTCACTTGTATTGGCTCTGTTTGCGCTCTTCTTTTTATCTCCCGCTTGCCTTTCGGGTGGCGCAATTACTTTGGTCTTTAAGCTCGAGTTATCCTTCACTATGTGCATCGCTTTCAAGCCGAAGCGACACTGAATTGGAGCGTCATCAAGACTCACCCTGGTCGATGTCCGTTGCTACGCAAAATCTGTGACAGTGAATTGCGCTATTTGACGCATTTGCACCCAGTAAAGCTTCCCTTGTCTGTGGGTTGTAACTCGTAATATCTCTGTATCACAGTTGCAATGTTAAGAAGTTTGTTCCAAGGTGGTTGACTTGTTGGATTGATTGTATTATACCTCGAGATCTGTGACTGGTAGAAGTGAATCCCGATCTTGTGCCGGTTGGGATTGGGCATGAGAGGATTACTTAGCGTTTTAGGACTGTGTTCTTTAAGATAGAACAACCTTTGATCTGCGTCGGACCTAAATTGCACAGGGCTTCTGTGTGAAGTTTCGCATTCGCATCATTTTTTATTTTTATTTATTTTTCTTTTTCGTAACCATTGGCTCATACCTCATCTGGGATTTGTCTGAAGAGATTGTTTCGTGACACATCTGGGTACTGCAATGCGCAGGCCATATCGCCTGCCCACATCATGATTACCTCTGTTGCAATTCACTCGTCTTCCGCTTGTCCTCGGTACGCCTGGTTCCCCCGTGCAATCTAAGGCTGCACATGAATTGCCGTAGCATCGCTGGCCATGCTACAGAAACCCTAATACTTCTACTACTGTAGGAATCAACTTACAATATATGCTCAAGCTCCAATCAAGCTAATCTCAGAGCTCATGCTACCCTAATCACTCCTTGGTCTCACCACCTTGTGCAGCCAGTGACCAGTGTGCGCTGCGCTATAGCTACAACCGAGCACTGCATCAGGTTTCTGCCGAATTAGTGTTCTACATCCCACACTTCACAGGGATACGTTTCTTTAAAAGCCTTGAGGAGTGATTGGTGAGCTCATAGACGCCGGAGACGGAGGTGATAGTGGTATGTGGTCATGTTCTCATGGCGTCTTTTGCGGTACAAATTAGCTTTAGCTGGGAATCTTTGGGGTAATAGTGCAGCGGGCAAAAATAGCAACGGGTTGAGTCGTTCATCAATTGGAACTTCTCTGTGCTCTCAACATAGTTGACTCCATCTCAACTGTCTGCGAGGTTGCTGCTATTCTGTGTTTTGCTTTATTTTTATTTTTGGTTTTGTAGTGAACCTTGGGTGGAAAGTTACTTCCTTGTGGGTAGAGTGGGTTGTCTTGTCTATGGAATGGGATTGTGGGTTGGAACTTGTGTGGAGAGGTGAGAACGTTGTTAGTATGTCATGGCGAGAGTCTTGTAACGGAAGAAGTGGAGGAGGCGACAAGAAGACCAGGATTTTTAGTTGGACGTGGTCGGATTCTTAAAATGTGTCAACTCATGAATGAAATCCAGAGAGGAAGGAGTGGAGGACTAGCTGGCCGCAAGAATGAGGATTAGAAGCATCAGGCTGTACAGCGCAAGTTGTGAGTTGCTGTGATCTATGCTGTGGTCCTTCCGACTTGCTTGGATTTCGCGGATTCCCGCCGATTTCTACTGCTTGTCTGCAGCATGTTCCATCTCAGAACTTGTTTGAGGTGAGTTGTTTTAATGATTCCCTCCACCTCTTGCATATCCTCGTGAAATCTCTCAAGCTCCAGAATGCGAGGGCGGTAGAGTGTATCATTCTTATTTTACAGGTGATTCACTGGGAAACGCGGATAGTTCCGTCAGGGTTTGTCAATGGAATGGTCGGAATGATCATGGGAGCATTCGAGAGTTTGATTTGCGATGAGCGAAGTCAGATTGACTATCAATCTTAATATTTCTTAAAGCGCCGTTCTTATTATGGCTTCTGTGGGAAAAACACTGGCCAATCCCTTTCTGGCGATTCCTTCCTAGCACATTTGTGACGGAATCCCGTGAGTAGATGAAAATTTCAGCTCTGAAGTGATCGGGAATTATCACTCATTCTAGACTATCCTCAGTTTGCAGGAGTTGTACCGCTATTACTCATCGAAGCTTATCCTTCAGTCGTCAGCTTGCCATCTAGCCCTATCTGTTCTTAAACCTCTATTCTTTTGAGTTCTTGCTTTCTCGAATTCTTGAGTTCCGTTGGCAGCTTCCATCCTGGATCTTGCTGTCTGTGTAGGACGGTCGAGAGTTTGAGGAGTCAAAACATTCCTTTCCGTTTGCGTTCTGACTGCGCAGTAGCACCTCTGCATTTAATGTGGGGACTGCACCTCCCAGCCCCTTCAATGACCGGCCACCAATCGCCGTACCTGCCTCCTGGTACACAACTTGTGACTGGCTTCGATAGTTCAGATGTGCTGTTGGTGTCTGACGGTTTCTAACTCCATCTTTATCCGTTTGTCCTGCGCAACACAACGTACTGTTGTAATATCTGTGGGTCCCGCTACGGCACATAACATCATCCACTAGTAGTTTGTGAGTCCACAACTATTTCGCGGCGGAAACCTCTAATTCGTCTAACCCAGTCCAACTTGTCTAAGAGAGCATCTTCTATGAATGCCCGCCATTTATGATACTTGGTGTCAAACTTGTGTAGCACAAATTATGAACAAAAGTAAATCGTTGCAATAATACCTATCTTAGAAAAAATAGCTCATGTGAAGATCAACAGTGAAAAAGATGGAAGTAAGAATGCATGTACATAAGTTGGTTAATTCACCAACATACAAGTGCACTGTCTGTCTCTAATGTTTGACATGTGCCATCGTCAATGGGCACCTAGAATTTTTCCAATTAATGGAAAGCAACGACATTGGTCTGCCTATGGCTGACACCTGAATCAACAATTCCATTACTCGAATGTTCTTCTAATGATTGCACAGTTTAGAACGGTTAGAATCTTTTTGTAGAAACTCTTAGTTTTCTTTGCATAGATGTTGATAAGTTTGCTTATTCCGCGGTTTTTGGCGGGTCTTGTGAAGGTCAGAACGTCTTAACACCTGGGTATTTGAATATCTTGATAGTGTCATGGAATTTGTTGAGAATCCGTTGACTATGATCGGCACGAAGGATAATATTCAGCCAGTGATTATTGGTTTGTTGGATCGAAGTTGGAGCAAGATTGGTTGTGTGGGCAATTAGTTTTCGGATCAGGGGAGGAGGGTTAAATACGGAGATAATGTCAGACTTGTTTGATGCAAGTCAATGTGTAATGATCTCACTAAAGCAACCGGGTATCCTCGTTCTCTTGGGATACCCCCAGTCTGGCTAAAGAATTCTAGTTTGAAATGCATGCTACCGTCGTTTAAGAAGAGCCTTTGTTGTAATCAAACAAAATGGGCTGTTGAACACCTTCAGGGGATCAAAAACGGTAATCCCAGACTTATGCGCATTGCCCCGACATTGTTATGCATCATTTTTTCATACAGACGAAGCTGCAGGCCCAAGCTGGGGAGACAGGTACATCGCTTTACCTTCCTCTGTCTCTGTAATTCTCAAAACTTCCTATTTAGCTATGACTCGCGAGAGCAATGGATTCATTTTCTTCGTGAATCATTTATTTGTGTTTCCTCTTCCACACTGCTCCTTTAAATGCCAGGGGTGGGCTCGATCTTGTAGCTTGCGTTACATGCGTCTTAAGCTAATGCACCAGATGTATGAGTCCGAGTAAGGTCTTTCTTCACCTTGTGATAGAGGTGCAGTACTTGGTTGTATGGATGAAATCAGTGCTTGTAAGCTCATCACAGGTTTGCAGGCAAGGTGGTGATCGTCACGGGTGGTGCAAGTGGCATAGGGGAAGCGACGGCCCGCCTATTCGCCAAAAATGGCGCCTACGTCGTCATTGCGGATATCAACACTAAGGGAGGCAGCCAGCTCTCCTCAGAACTCGGTTCACAAGCCAAGTTCGTGCACTGTGATGTTAAGAAAGAACAAGATGTTGCAGCAGTGGTGGATGAAGCCATGAGCTGGAAGGGGAAGCTTGACGTCTACTTCAGCAACGCAGGATTCGTTGGGGCATTGGGATCCATTGAAGAGCTCAATCTAGACGATTTCGACGAAACCTTGGCGGTCAACTTGCGAGGCGCAGTTGTGGGCATAAAACACGCCACTCGGGCGATGAAATCCGTCAAAAGCGGCGCTATAGTTTGCACGGGCAGCACCGCGAGCCAAATGGCTGGGTTAGGCCCCCACACATACTGTGCCAGCAAGACGGCGCTGAAAGGGCTGGTCAGATCTACTGCTTTAGAGCTTCGAAGCTACGGCATTCGTGTCAACATGGTCTCTCCCGACGCCACCGCTACACCCATGTTCCAGCGCGTGATGGAAGACTCCACTGGTAAGCCCCACACCTTGGAGCAAATCAAGGAGAGGATGGCGAAGAAAGCTCTGCTGCCGAACAGGCCCTTGACGCCCCTGGATGTGGCAAATGCTGTGTTGTTTCTATGCAGCGATGAAGCTGGGTATATTAGTGGACACAATCTTCTGCTTGATGCAGCTCGGACTGTAGGCTTGCCTGTTCCGGCTGGATTCAGTCACTGGTTTGAGGGGTACTCTCCCATACTCAAGTAATTCATTCCATGGACCTGTGATGAAAAATATGAACAATTTCACAGAGGCAGACTACCAATCGAGGTTGCTCGGAAGGCTAGCTGTAGAACATTTCCTGTGATCGACTTAATGGACGTTCGAGATTCGAGCGATTTTGCCTGGTTTTCGTATGCTAGTTGGATGAATTGATAGACGCTAACGTGGTAGCAGATGCTTGTGTGGATCTTCATGTGTACATTTTCCAAAGAATGTAATCTTTTGAAGAATAAGAGGAAATTTCATATTTTGACACTTCTTTTTGGGATGTAGGTTGAACCAGGTTACAAAGGTATTTTGCAGTGTTTTGGAAATGTGGGATGTCTTAGGGATCTTCATACCTTTAAGTCCACTTTCAAAGGTCATATTTTAAAATTTCTATTAAGGATTTTTTTTTTGGTGAAGAAAAAAATTCATCCAATTTTTTTTATCATTGGTTGCTGATGTAATATAAAATGAGAAGAAATCATGTCGTTGATGAAAGTATTTAATTCTACTACAAATCTAAATATGTCAGCTTATATTTTAATTCTAGTAATTTTAAAAGATATAAAATTAAATCCAAATTTTATTTTAAAATTATTTAAAAGTCATTTTTGACATAATTTTTCAATTCATTTTATCAACCATCTTGTAAGATGGATTCAATAATTTTTTTGGAGATATTATTGTCCATATTATATAAGACAAAAGTGCAATTGAATTTGTTTCTTTCACTTAGAATTCTAAGACTCATTAATTTAAATATAAATCCAACTAAGTGATGTTGATGAACTTCAACCAATCAAATGATTTAAAAGTTGTGGCTCCTTATCACATTTTTTAAGTATAAAGATCTTATTCTAAAGTTTACATTATCTTGACATTAAATCAATCATTTTACAACTTTAGGTACCAAAGTTGGGATTAATTGTAAAATAAGACTTGTTGACAAATCTAACTCTTTATATGAATTTTATACAAATACCTTATCTTTTGCATCCATTTGCTACATATAACCATGAAGATAATAAAACATTTTATGTTAAAAAGAAAAATTTGTAGAATGTAAATAAATAAGTGAGGCATTTCTCATAGAAAGATGATAAAAGAAAGAATATATATATATATATATATATATATATATATATAAAAGAAGAAAGTGGAATGGCTATTGCCAATGATTAGAAAACTAAACTAGAAGCAAAAAAAGAGTTGACAAGAGTGAGGAAGGCGTCAACCTTGTCTCTATATATATATATTATTTAATTAGGATCTATGTGACAACATTCTATAAGACCTCTAAATTATCTTCAACTTGTAGGACACATGTTTGATTTGTAAAATAAGTTTTTTTTTATGTGTGTGCCTTATGTTCAACTTATACTACAGGTAGCCAATATGTGCAACATGTGGCCAATTAGTTGGCCAAGTTTTCAACCTATCAATTGCCTATAGACATATATAAAAGTAAAATTGCATCTAAGAAGCTTCTTAAAAACTTTTTTATAAGATAATGTTAAATTTATTTATTTCTATTTATTCCTATTATCTATTTAATTAATGTAATATAATGTATGTCTATTACATTACCTCTTTTCTAGAGACAAGTTATACAAAGTAATAATCATATGTTGAGGAAGTCCAAAATGTAACAAGTTTTATTTGTTATATATTTTGATATTTGTTTCATTCAAAGATAGTTAATAGGTCCTCTTAGCCTTTGATAGTGTCCCATACCAAGATGAGAAGACTACCTTGATATTTGATCATTGTTGAGACTTTCATAACTTCATTCAAAGAAAACATTTGGAACATCATGGGAGATGGTTTCTATCTCCAATAATATTATCAAATATTGAGAGGCTCTTCTAAGGTTGTAATATCAAACGTGTGGTGTCTTTCTATGTGTTCAAAAAAGAATATGTTATTCTTGATGTTCTTCATCTTTATTTTTTTTATCTTAAAGGCTATGACAATTACAATATCTAGTCCAGTAACTCAACAAACAATAGTCCTTGAATTGAATTTGTTGGTTGTTGATTCTCCCTCTCTTTAGCACCTCACATATAAAGAAATCACAATCAAGAATAGAAGATGAAATGCAAGCTTCACTAAACCTTGTTTTCTTTATTCCAACCTATTTCGGTGCTGCCTTTAATCTAAGACTTCTTCAACATCAAATTCTTGATAATTATCTATTTCTATAGGAAGAGATGGCATTTGTCTTCATCCTAATATATCAAGTATCTTGTATGGCTCAAGAAGAGACACATGAAGCACATGATGGAGTTTCATTGATTTTGGTGGGTATAATTAATAAGCAATTATATTGATTTATTGACTAATAAGCAATGGTCGAAATCTATGATATCTAACTTGTTTTAAAGGCAATTAGTTTTGATATTACAACAAATAACCACACATTGTTTCTAACGTAAAATTGAAGTTGTTCCTTGCAATAGACATTTGTATTCATCTTTTGTTGTTCTTGAGCTTGTTTTAATTGTGCCTCTATTATTACATGTAGCTCTAATAGATGATTTACCAAATCTTTTGCTATAGAATTATCAACTTTTAAGAATTCAAAAGTATCAAGTTGTAGATGATAATCATAATTAACAAAAAAAATGTGTTTGTTAAATAGAAGAATGTATTGTTTTATTATATGAAAATTCTATTAATGGCAAAAGAATTGTTTAATAATTTTGATGGTAGTTGATGATACACTTCAAATATTGCTCTAAAACTTGATTCATTTGTTTTGTTTGTCCATCATTTTTAGAATAAAATGCCACAAATAATTTTATGTCTATCTTCAATATTTTAAAAATAATTCTCCAAAATCTTGATATAAATTAGATACCTCTATTGGATATAATATCCCTTAGTAATCCATAATAGTAATCAATATTGTCAAAGAAAAGTATTATGAAAAGATATGAAGAAGCTTGTCACATTCATAAGATAATATTAAATTCATCTACTTTTATCTATTTCTACCTACTTAAGTTATTTAGATAATTATTGGAATAAATAAATCTTTCTATCACATTTTAGTATATTTGAGGTAATGAAAATAGTACTTTAAACACGGTTTTTATTGATAAGAACTATGAACAGAAAATTTACAATTTAATTACATATACAAAGAAATATTTTATAACATATCTCAACATCTTATTAAAATAAATTTGAATGAGATTGTTAATTACAAATGTATCTTTTAAATATTAAAATAGGTTTCAATATTTACTCTAAAAGATATTACACAAATGATTTATAAATCATTCACTTTCTAATAAATATATTTTACAAAGCCATTGTGCATGATTATAAGACAATGTCATGTAGGTTAATATATAACTATTTGTAATTAAATGTTAGTATATAATAACTTTCTAAGTCATAACAATTGTTTTTGAGAAAGACTTTGTATACTTATACAAAAACTTATTATAATAAAATGTGCAACTATTGACATAAATTATAATTTATTAAATTTTTTAACATCATAATCTAACTAAAACAAATAAAAAGCATAAAATCAAAGAGTTGTTAAATCTCATTATTGTATTTGATTAAAAATAAGAGCTACACACATTTGAATAACTATAAAATCAACTCAAATGCATAAAATTTATATTTGATGACATTATGTTAATAATTGTCAAGATTCAACAATACTTAAAGTAAACTTCAAAAAAATAAATACTACTACATATTATTATTGGTAGTTGAATACATTTGGTTATGAAATTTATGAAATCAAAATAATTATCTAAAATTATAAACTTTTGTGATTAAAAATACATATTTAGGCAATATTACTATATATATATCATATACAATTTATCACATATTTTTATATATGATATTTCATTTATATATATATATATATATATATATAAAAATTGTGTCTTACATGGCAATATGCTTATGTATGTATATATCTATATGTATTTATATATATACAAAATATATATCTATCTTTAAAAAAAAAATCATCCAAGTTTTAAATAACGTACTGTATACCACACATTTGAACAAAACAGTATCTAGTGGCTTCACTTTGTACAATAATAAACATAAATTCAAAAGATAAAACAGGATAATTAAAATTAAGAATATGTAGAAATAAAATTATAAAAAGTCAAGTACTAAGATTTCAAACTACTTAGAAGAACATATACATATCCAACACTATGAAGCTAACTGACTCAAAAAGGAAAGTGTTGAAACAAATATTGCAAAATGATTCCAGAGTAAAAATACAGAGATTTCAAATATATATTTTTTAAAAAAACATCATAAACATTCAAAAATCTCTTACCAACAGACGCTGAAAACATAAAGAGAAAACTGGCACAAATCTGCAATATCTGAACAAACTCGTTCTTAGAGTGTAGCAACAGCACGTGCATAAGGATACCTCTTAGGCGTCAAACGATGTCACCAACCGACAATTGTAAGAACGCGGGAAGGGGGTTTAGCCGCCGCTCGCGGCAACTAGGGGTTTAGGAAGAGCATCGACTCCCCAGAAGCAGCCACACATCTCTTGCCGCTCCATCGACATTCCTGGCATCCCTCAATCTAAGGTGCTGCAGGACCGCCGTCAAACCTCAGCGGGGCTTCAATCTCTCAAACAGTGCACCTTCGCTGTCATCACTCACACCAATCCAATCGAACTGCGGACATAATCGTCACCACAGCAATCCCTTCAAAACCACAATCCCCACGGTTTCCTCTCGCACACCGCAGCCTTCCTGCGCCGTCACACAAATTGTTGGGTTCTATCTAAGCTTCCAATTCGGCATCGCGAGCTCCCATATTGACGTTCGGAACCCTCAGCGGGTGGGTTCACCCACGCTCTGTCCAGGCAAGTCCGTCCCCGGAGCATTGTGTTGTGTGGTGGGTTTTGGTTGTGGCGGTGTGTTCGTGGGTTTAAGGAATTGGCCGGGATTCGGTTGGCGTGTTGAGAGGGTGTGTGGGAAGGGGTTTTCTGTTGCGGTTCCTGGTGTTGGTTGCAATGGTTTCGCTCTCGGTTGGGCTTTTGTGCCCGTGCGTCGGAGTCGTGGGATTCTTTCTGACTTTCGGCGTGACTTTGTTTGGCGTGCAGGGAGGTGGTGAGGTCCGCGAGGGTTGTTGTGGCAGGGTTGGTTGTTGAGGGGTGTTTGGAACGCGACGGTCATGTAGTAATTCAATTCGGTGGGCAAGGGAGGTGAGAAGCTAGGCTACTCGTGTGCGGCACCCGCGGAGAGTCTGTGGGGATGGCGGCCATCCAGATGTCGAGGCTCCATGCCGCGCATTCGTGCACCGTTGCAAGCCAGTGCAATCTGTCGACAGAGAAGGCGCGGAGTCGCGTGGCGAAAGCTCCGTGTTCGCTTTCGTCGTCCGGCAGCCTGAGCCGAGGGGCGTGGGGCGGGGATTTGGGGCAGATGAAGGTGGAGGGCAGGAAGAGGATGTGGTCGCCGGTGGCAGTTTATGGTGATTCCGCATCTGCGAGGTCGGAGGACGTCGAGGACGATGGAGGGAGCAGCATGGAATGGCTGAGTCCGACGAGCGAGAATCCCATGGAAGAGTGGCTGCGAAAGGGCGACGAGCGCGAGGGTGATGCGTGGAGGGAGGAATGCGGGGTGGTGGCTATCTTCGGAGATCCGGAGGCCAGCAGGCTGTGTTATTTGTCTCTGCACGCTTTGCAACACAGGGGCCAGGAGGGCGCTGGGATAGTGACGGCCAACGAGCATACTTTGCATGCCGTGACGGGTACGGGGACCGCTTGTCATGCTTGCTGTGTGTTTTTCTTCAGTTTCGGGGTGTGGCGGAGGTGAGTGATTGTGTCCTAGTTAGGGTTCCAGTGCGTTCTGTTGGTATGTGCCCTGATGTTGGTGATTTGCACGGCGACTCCAGGCATGGGGCTGGTAAGCGAAGTCTTCGACGAGAGCAAGCTGAAGAAGCTACCTGGGACTTCCGCCATCGGGCATGTGCGGTATGCTACCGCAGGAGCTTCCGTGCTGAAGAATGTGCAGCCGTTCGTGGCTGGATATCGGTTCGGGTCTCTGGCACTGGCGCACAACGGGAATTTGGTGAACTACTCGTCCTTGAGGGCGAGGCTGGAGGAGAATGGTTCCATATTCAACACGTCGTCGGATACGGAGGTAGGCCGACACATGTAGTGGGTGTAGTGGGAGGTTGTTGTATGCTCTTGCGTGTGGCTGGGTTTTCTTGGACAATTGTGGGGGGGGGGGTGCCGATTTGCTTGCGTCCTGCGGCTGCTTTGACGGCAGCGGGGCTTGATGTTGTTGTTGATGATGATGATGATCCGGGTTTACCTTTGAACAGCTCCTGTGGGGTTTGAGGTGGACGAGTGCCATCTCTCCTGAATCTCTAGTTGTAGTGAACCACGGAGGAAGGCCCTTGCCCAGGCAGGGCCTACTGCGAGCTGCAGTTGTAGGGGTTCTGAGTGGCGGGTAACTGTGTGCATGATGGGATTGAGGTCGTAGGAAAGGGGACGAAAGAGCTTGAGCCTGGGGATTACGCTGGCTCGGATCTCGAGCTTGGCAGGCTTGGAATTGGGGTCGTGTTGTTGGGTTTGATCTGAGTGGACGTGGTGGCTGGTGTTGCAGGTTATTCTTCACCTGATCGCCATATCGAAGAAGCGTCCGTTTGTGGCTCGCCTGGTGGATGCGTGCGAGCAGCTGGAGGGAGCGTATTCTCTCGTGTTCCTGTCAGAAGACAAGGTGGTTGCGGTCCGGGACCCTCATGGATTCCGACCGTTGGTGATGGGCAGGAAGAGCAATGGAGCATACGTGTTCGCTTCAGAAACGTGTGCCCTGGACCTCATCGAGGCCGAGTACGTGCGTGAGGTGAGCGGTTTGACAGGCGAGGGTTGTGGGATCTTAGAGCAGGCTAGGCTTTGATGGGACTTGCAGGAAGGAGGAGGTTGACATTGTTGGTTGGTTGTGTGTGTGAAGGTCCAACCTGGAGAAATGGTGGTGATCGACAAGAACGAGGGGTACAGCTCCTCATGCCTGATGCCGAGAGTGGAGAGAAAAGCGTGCATCTTCGAGCACATCTACTTCGCGCAACCGAACTCGATCGTGTTTGGCAGGTCCGTGTACGACTCGCGATACGAGTATGGGCGAATATTGGCCGAGACGGCGCCCGTGGAGTGCGACGTCGTGATCGCGATACCCGACTCGGGGGTGGTGGCTGCGCTGGGTTATGCGGCGCAAGCAAACGTTCCGTTTCAGCAAGGTCTGATTAGGTCGCACTACGTGGGGCGGACGTTCATCGAGCCATCTCAGAAGATCAGGGACTTTGGTGTGAAGTTGAAGCTGGCACCAGTTGCTCACGTGCTGAAGGGGAAGCGAGTGGTGGTGATCGACGACTCCATCGTCCGTGGGACTACCTCCATCAAGATAGTGAGACTGCTGAAGGAGGCTGGGGCCAAGGAGGTGCACATGAGGATTGCGAGTCCTCCCATCACCGGGTCTTGCTACTATGGTGTGGACACTCCGAGCAAGGAGGAGCTGATTTCCTACAGGTGCCATTCACATTGTTGGATGCCGGGGAGTGTCAGGGTAGCGTGATTGGTGTGGGGGATGTTTGACATACTAGAGCAGCGGCGAGTCTTTGTTGAACGTGGGGAATTGGTATTTGAAGGAGGTGGGTGGGGGAGGGCATGTAAAGGACCAAGTAGCCGGGTATGTAGCGTCGGGAGTAGCTGATGGCAACGTGTGTGAGTTTGGCTGTTGACGTCTGTAGGCATGGGGTGTTGCGTGGGTGTGGAAGGAGCGCTGTTGGTGTGTTCCAACAGCGAGTGGCAATTGGAATGTGGTAGGACGGTGTTTCTGTGGTGGTGAGCGTTTGTTGTGTGCACGGCATGTTGATGGGTTTCCGTGGGTGTTGTGTGAAGGCTGAACGTAGAGGAAACGAGGAAGGTGCTTGGCGCAGACTCGCTGGCGTTTTTGCCGCTTGAGCGACTGAGGGGGATGCTGGAGGACGAAGCCCCGAAGTTTTGTGACGCGTGCTTCTCGGGGGCGTACGCGGTTCCTCCGAGGGACTTGACCAAGTTCAAGGACGAGAAGTTGAAGCCTGTGCTGGTGGTGAACGAGGGGTTCGAGGGGAAGATCGAGGCAACTGCAGAAGAGACGCAGGCTGCGGAGGAAGAGGCTTCTGCTGCTGGGCAGGCACCGCCTGTTGTGGCTGCTTGAGAGAGTGGAGTGGGGTGATTGAGGGCTGTGCATGGTTTGCGTCTTCCGCGAATTTTGTAGGTGGCTTGCTTCTGGCCGTGCCGATGAAGCTTGAGGTGATCGCGTGGGCACGAGGTTCTGCGAGCATGCGGTTGACTTTGTCGGGGATGGTCTGGAGATGGAGGAGCTACGACAGAGTGCAACACAGAGCGTGACAGTTGGTTAGGGGGACGCTGGAAGATAGGGGAGGGCGGTCGTTCTTAGGTGGTATCGGCAGTGGCCATCCGTGGATCCTGGTATGTATTCTGGGCAGTTTGGAGGCCGGAAGAGAAACGGTGGATCAGCAGGGTGTGGTCGGGAGTAGCGCGCGTGTCGGGTGCCCTTGGTTGTTTCATTCTGGTGGGCACGTGATTCAGATTTGCAGTCGAACAGTTTGTTAAGTTCGATGAAGCAGACTTGCTGAAGGAAGAATTCCGTTTGCAGGATTTTTTTTGTGGTGATTCGTTGGGGTGTTGTGATGATGGAGTGGCCATCGTTGCGGGACTGCCGTCTGGGATGTGCTAGTTGCCGTGTGTGCATGGCATGATTGTGTAGCTTGGTAGCATAAGTAGTGCGCAGGCAGGTCGATCGCAGGAATGGTAGGGATGCGGAGAGTTGCGTAGTGATGGTTGGTGGGACGTTTATTGGAGTTTGCGTGACCCGAGGTGCGAACGGTGACATACTACCGGTGCACGGTCTGGTGTTTGAGCGGGGGGTGGACATCACGAGGAAACATGGATGTTTGTTATTGCGGGGACTGATCGCATTGCCGCATGTAACGTGAACGTAACCTTGAGCAACATAGATATGCCGCTGATTTGTTCACTTTCTGTTTCGTTGGGAGATAGGTGCAAGCTCCAGTTTGGTAAATTCGGTGACGGGGTAATCTTGGTTGGGAGTGAATGGTCAGATGTGTTTGTACGTTGATTTGTCAAGCTCGCGTTTGAACTTGTGGGGAACTTGTCCCTGAAATGGGGCCCGCTCTACGTCGTGGGAATCCGGCACTGGTTGATGATTTTTGCTGGGTGACGGTAGTAGCTGGAACGTCCATACATGTGAAGTGCGGCGGGTGTTAGTGTCTCATCCTCCCTAGGCTGGATGTATTGTGATGGCTATACTTGCGGCCGGATTGCAGGCCAAGGTTTCTGTCACTATCCGTACAGGCGCAGTAGGTCTAACCTCGTAGACAGATGACAAGTGTTGCAAACCGATGGATTTGCCCCTGGAGGAAACTTGTGGAATATCTGTTATTCACGTTCACTGCAATGGTTATGACTTTTGGCACTAATTTATGGGAGAGGTTGTGTATAAAACTCAATGTTTGCCAGTTTTTAACGCTGCAGACGCGAGAATTAAACAGATCTTTTGTAGCAATCCTGAGCAAATAGTAATTCATCAAAACAAAGCAGCAAAATTGATTGGACAATATCGTTATGAACACGATAGTGCTTCGGCAAACTAAATCGAAGAGAATTGTACCGGACTTCAAAGCCATGCACTCTAGCCAGAGGCAGCAAACATGACTACGATAGGAACTACAATCTTCTCCAAAGCAATTTTATTTAACTTGATTGATCTTTTCTCAGATGTATTCTTAAATTAAGCACAATTCAATATAATAGGTTGCTTTACATAGTCTTTGACCTTTAACCCAACCTCTCATACCTGTAATTGATATCAATTTATAAATTAGAAACCAACTTACTTTTATTTATCCAACATGTTAAATTCTCTAATGGTTGCTATGATGGATTATTCTCTAAAGTGTTACATTTATGATGGATTATTCTCTAAAGTGATCTTCTGTTTTATCTGTTTTTGTTTTAATATGTTAAATTTTATGTTGTTCCTTCATTTTCATGGAGTTAAAATTTGAAACATTTGATGTGTTTTTAGCTTTTTCAGCCAATTTTGTTATATAAAAGATGGACTGCTACAAAAAATTGTTGCATGTTAAATTTAGATAGAAGTTTAAAAAACTTGTTAGCATTATTGCATGGCTTATCTTTTAAAATTATTCAAAAGTCATTTTTCATTGATCAAGAGGTTTGAAATGGGTTTTTGTACCTAGATATTTATTAACAATGTTCAAGATATTGGCACCACATCAAGCATGCGAGATATTGATGATTATACTAGGAATGAACATAAATTTTTTGTTGTAATAATAGAAGTTCTATTGGAGAAAGAAGATGATTTGATAAAAAAAAACAATATGTAATTCTATGAAAGAAAATTGCTTGTATTATAAAGATCTTTTAGCAACTTATGACATGCAACAATGATAGAATGTTGTATAGACTTTTATTACATGAATTATTTGTTGTGGTGAGTAAAGCTAAATCATTGATAAAAAATTGTGGAGATGAAAATTGGTGTTAAGCAGCTATATTCCAATTGAAGAATAAAGAGACTTTTAGATGATATTTTTGGGATTTGAATTGTTATTATGATGTGGCAAGTGATGTACTTGGAAAGCATAATCAAAAAATATTTGAAGACACCACACTTATTACTATTGTTGGTGCAACCTTTAATAAAGTAGAATGTGATAGTAAAGATCTATAAATGAGATTGGTCTTTGCAAGTGGAGATGAGAATTTGGAATATTGTGAATTTACAAATCATCTATTATAAAGGTTGAAGAACATGCATCATACAAAAGATGGACAATTAAATGCCTTGAAGTTGTCATCAAACAAGATAAATATTGAAAGTATAGAATTTACAAGCAAAGAATCTTATAGAGAAGTTTACAAGGTAAAGTGGTAGAGGCTTTTGTGTGCATTAAAAAGATGCATGTTACATATAATAAGTTTTTTTTTTTTTATTAGGGAAGTGAGCATCCTAGTGGGTCTAAGCCATTCCAACTTGATTAAATATTATTTTGCAATGAAAGATGGTAGTAATGGTCAATCTTGTGCTACAATAAAATATAAATGGAAGTTTATATTTGAGAATGGAATTGATGCAAAGAAGCTTAGAGAATGTATTGAAAAAAAATAAAATAAAGACTATATATTTTTTTTTGTTGATATTATGTATTAAATTACGAGAGGAATGTGCTACTTGCATGTCATATATATTATACATCAAGTTTTGAAGCTAGACAATATTTTACTTAATATTGTAGAAAAAATAAATAATAAATGAAATTACTAAATATATTGATGTGATATTAATTGATTTTGGAATGTCCAAGATTGATGTTGGAAGGAATCCAAAAGCTACAATCAATAATAATTTTTATGATAATATCCCATTTATGACTTTCAAAGTATTGATGAACAAATTAGAATCAATAAAGTTGTATCTATTTGAAGTAGATGTGTATTCATTTGCAATGGTATGTTTTAATATTACTTCAAACAAAGATCCATTTTACAATGTTTGTAAGAAAAGAGAAATATTAAAAATAATAAAGAATGGTGAAAGACCAAATTTGTCTTCAAATTGCAATAAATTAATAAAGCTTATTGAAGAATATTAGAAGTAGAATCCTTTGCAACAATCAAAATTTGCAAGTATTTGCAAAAGATTGATGAAGTTGAAGAAAATATTTTTGGTAGAAAGTAGTGTTGCTAAAATACCACATTTTGGTTTAAAGAGAAAGAAGATTCATCATTTTATACAACCAAAAGAAACTCACAATAGGATGCCATTGATAAGACTCACACAAACAAATATGGTAAATATGCACAGAGTTGTTTGGATTGATTATAATATTATATAATTACTAATCTTTGTAATGTGATGATGATTAGATTCTTTTTATTAAGTATGCATTTGTAAAATTAGATAAATTATGGAGTTTGAATGATTTATAGTTGTATTTGTAAATGAAGATTAAATCATCCAAAGAAGGGTTATTGGATAGAACACAATGTCTATTGTATATCAAACAACTATGTATAAACAATATAAAGGTAATATATCTTAGTAGAATAGGTGGAATAGGAAAGACCACAATGACAAAGATTGCATTCAATGATGCAAAGCACATATATGATGAATCATGTTTTGTTGAATATAGTGAAAGTGGTGTTGATTGCTTTACAATCTCTTGCAAAATCTTGGAGTAATTCAAACAAAAATCAAAACCAAAAGGTATGGAAGAAACTTCAAAAATATTGAATTCATACTTCACAAAGATTAAAGTTATTCTAGTCCTTGATTATATGAAGAAGCAAAGCCAAATTTAAGACAATGTTATTAAAAATGCATTGTTTGCTAGTAATAGAAAAATATTAATTGTGACAATTTAATATTGGAAATCAATAGAACTTTTTGGAGTAGAATTTTATAAGAAATTATATGATTGTGATGAAGAAACAAGTATGAGGTTGTTTATTACTCATTCTTATAGATTCTAAGGAACATTGCCTAATGAACTTGTTGAGGTTTGCAATAAAATTGTAAAAGCTTGCAATGTCCTATCTTTGAGTCTTTAAGTCATAGATGAATTTTTAAAAAAACTAAAAGAAGCTAAGATGTAGGAAGATAGTTTTACAAAAATTAAAGAAGAAAAGAGATTTGGATGGAGATGAAAAGAATAGTAACTACAAGATATAGAATATAATAAGAGTAAGCTTTGATAACTTGGAAGATGGAGAAAAGAAAATATTTTGGAACATATATTGTTTGTTTAGTAGTAATGTGTGTCCTCAAGGCATGTTGAAAGAAAGAGCCTTGCAAATATAGACGAATAATAAAGATAATATTTTGAAGAAGTTGTAGAAATTGCATTAGATACATTGAGTAATCAATCATTAGCAAGAAGAAATAAAAATAAAAATATAAGAATATATGATCAATTATAAAACATGGATTGAAAGATTTTTGAAAGTAAGTTGGAGTACATAATACACATCATATGAAATAAAATTTTAACTTCTTAATGAAGGTATATATATATGTTTACTATATTTTTAAATAAATTTTATAAATTTCTAATAATAAATTATATATTATAATTTTTTTTAAAAAATTATTTAAGATCTAATAGAATTGGATTGAATTCTATCAATAAAAGTGATGTAAATTCAAGCTATTAAAGATATGATACTTTTTATATACCTTAAATATAATTAGTTATAATTAATTATATCAAATAAGTTGTTTGTTTATCTTTGGTTGATGATATATTTAATAGATATATTTAAAGAATTTATGATGTTTAATATAATTTTTACTTTCTATCTATATTTTTATTTTTATTCTATGTATATCTAATATATATTTAGATGATGCAAAATATTAAAATAAAGATAAGATACAATTACCTTAGGTAAGTTGTTAATGGTCAAAGAATAGTAAAAGAATGATAATAACTTATGAATGTGGCAATTAGGATTTGATATAGTTGCTAGATTAAGAAGAATCTAGGATTAAATTGGATGGATGAAGATGATTATAGATGAAATTAAACTATAATAGATGTAAACTCCTCCTATAAGTAAAGGATGTTGGAAGAAAGAGATATCTCATTCCACACTTTTTTTTTGTACAACAATTCTAATTTCTACTTACTTGTGTCTTATTTATTGTATTTTTTTAATAGGTTATAGGCCAACACATACTTTGTTATGCTATTCAATTAAGTTGATGTCATTTTTTAGTAGTATGTTATCTTATGGTATTTGTTGATGTTAGGATTTATAAGATCTAAACTTATGTTTTGGCATGAAGAGATGCTGATTTTGACCTTATAGATTTCTAACATTATTTGATAGGTTCTTAACTCCTAAGATTGTGAGTATAAGACCTTATAGAAAGACCTTGACAGTGTCTTTTTGCGTTGTTGAGGTAATTTCACTTGCCTTGTGTATATTGTAAAATAGTTGGTTTGAAAGAGTAAGAGATCTTGATAGTAAGGTTCTTTGGAGGGCACATAGTCATTAGAAGCTTCAAAACTTGATTTGAGAGTGTTTTGAGTGAAAAAATACTTCATTGTTCATAAAAAAGTATTTTGAAATTTTATTGGTGTCAAATTGATTTGATAATTTTGAGCACATAGAGACTCATTTTTTTGATATTTTTTGATAGAGCTTTTCTTAGACATATCTCCTAATAAAGGTGAAGGTTTGAGAGTGATTGAAAAATTTAGAAGGGATAATTTCTACCATTGGAAGATTAAAATAGAATTTTTATTGGCATCTTTGGACCTTTAGGACATTGTAGATGAAAGTGAAGAGTCTCCAAGCATATATGCAAATATTAAGGAGAAAAAAGACTTCAAAAGATATGAAAAGAATTTTTTTGGCATAATTGCTATCAATATGGATGAAGCCAACTTTTGTCACATTATCTCTTGCAAAGGACTACCAAAAACATAAAAGATTCTTTACAATATATATGAGAGCAAAAACTTATCTAACATGATCTTTACAAAGAAGAAACTCTTTACTTGCAAGATAGAAGAAGGTAAAGACCTCATTACTCATATCAATAAGATAAAGGCTCTTGCAAATTACCTAGCAATTATTGATAAGTCTTTAAAAAAAAGTGATATTATCATGACCTTATTTATGAGCTTTCTTGAGTCCTACAACTACTTCATTGTAGCGTCGGAGTCCATCAAATTAAAAGAACTTACAAGACTTGCCCATGAAGTAACTAAGAAGAAAAAAAAAGAGCCTCAAAGTGAAGATTTGGCTCTCCTTTCAAGGTCAGATAAAGAAAGCTATTCTAATCAACATGGCAATGTGAAAACTTCCTTCATTAGTGAAAAACCTGGTCACTTTGCATGAAATTGCTACAAGGCAAAAATAAAAAAATAAAAAATAAAAAGTACCAAAAATGTATATGAGTAATTTGGAGGAGATGATTTTGCATTCATGGCAAGTGAAGGCACCTCCATGGATGTCATATCCAAGTAAATTATTGATTCAAGTGCCACCAAGCACATGATTCTATACAAGTGTTCATTTGTCACTTATGAAGAAATTTGAGCAATAAATGTTATTATTAGAAATAATGGTATAATACAAGCCATTAGAATAGGTTCTATTATAGTAGAAGTTTTTGTGACAAGACAAATGAAGAGGATCAAATTGAAGGACGTCTTGTATATATCCAAAATCAAGAAAAACCTCTTTTCAATGAATAAACTAGTTTTATATAACTGTAAGGTATAATTTAATAAAAATTAATATTTTGTAAAAGCATTGGATGGAGATAATATTTCCATAGGCTTTAGAGATGGAAATTTCTATTTCATTAAGTAAATGGAGTTGAAGTAGCTACATTTGCTCAATTTTTACATGATGAAGACAAATTTGGCATTTGGTATCAATCCCTTGGTAATTTAAATGCCAAGAGCATGAAGAAACTTCAATCCATAGTAAGTGGCTTGGATCTTAGTCATTTCACCTACAATGCCATAACACTTCCTTGTAAAGGTTGTATCTAAAGCAAACAACGAAAGGCCTCATTTCTAAGAAGAGTTGCAACACATTTAAGCAAGTTGTTAGAGATTGTGCATTTAGATATTTATGGATTAATGAGGACAGCATCAATTAGAAGAGCAAAGTACTTTATCACATTTATTGATGATTTTTAAAGGAAGATGTGGATTTTCATCCTCAAATCTAAGTATGAATGCTTTTTAAGATTTAAGGAGTTTAAGACACTTATAAAAAAATAATATGAGTACAAGTTCAAGATATTATATACAAACAATAAAAGTGAATATCTATCAAAGCAATTTAATGACTTCTTGAAGATCCAAGGTATTGCAAGATAAACCTCCACTTCTTATATTCTACAATTAAATAGAGTTACTAAAAGAGAAAATCAAACTATTGTGGAAATGGCTAAAACTATGCTATATGCTCAATATCTTGTATATGAATTTTGGGCAAAAGCCATGGTAAATGTAGTACATATAAGGAATAGGTGTCTTACAAGTGCATTCACATCAATGATTTTAGAAGAAGCATGGAATAGGAAAAAACCTTATAATTCTCACATAAGGATTTTTGGATGCATTGCTTATGCAAAGGTATTAGATTGTATGAGGTCCAAGCTTGATGCAAAAGGTACAAAATGTATATTTGTTGAATATTATGAAGGTACCAAGGCATATAGGTTAATGTGTTTGGATACCAAGAAGATCATCAAAAATTATAATATAAAGTTTTTAGAATACAAGAATACTTGTGAGTACTTTGAGATATGTCCAAGTGGGAGTAATAGAATATTTTTTGACATATCTTCAAATTCAACAAATATAGAAGAAGAAGATGATGACAATGAAGATGGTGGAGGTATAAATGAAGGTGAAGAGGCAATGAAGATATAAAAAAGAAGGCGTTGTCGTATTACGTATTGTCTTGCTTGAAAATATACCATGTACCTAGCTGTGGAAGGTGAGATTGTGTTTCATAAGTATCCAAGAAACCCTAATAGGTTTCATCCAAATAAGAAGAATATAATCTGAATTTCAATTCAAAAGTGCTAAAACACTCTTCTTAATAGCCTTAACCTTATTTGAATCCCAATTACGTTATTACTTTCATATTTAAGAAATTTAGATTTTTTTTATAAGCCCCAATTCTAATTAGTGAGCTTTAACAAGTTGTAACAACCAATCCGACTGTCGACTTGATGTAAAATTTTACATGTAGTTGTCAATATAAGTCTTCTATATGCTCAAGAATTTTAAGCCCAATCCAACTTACAAATTGTGAAAAAACCTCCAAAAATTGCATTGATGTTATTTGGCTGCCAAATTGAAAAAAGAAGCAAAAATTCCAATAGTGATTTCTTCCTTTTTAACCATTAACTTTGATTCAAAATTTGTATGCAGCTTGATCTTCAAGTCTTTCAACACCAGGCCAAAGTTCACCTTGATTGAACTAGTAGATCTGTAGATATTATAGAAATCCTAACCAACATCAAACTACCAACTTCCTAAACCCTCTTGTGCTAAATCACTATTGGAATTTTTGCTTCTTTTTTCAATTTGGCAGCCAAATAACATCAATGCAATTTTTGGAGGTTTTTTCACAATTTGTAAGTTGGATTGGGCTTAAAATTCTTGAGCATATAGAAGACTTATATTGACAACTACATGTAAAATTTTACATCAAGTCGACAGTCGGATTGGTTGTTACAACTTGTTAAAGCTCACTAATTAGAATTGGGGCTTATAAAAAAAATCTAAATTTCTTAAATATGAAAGTAATAACGTAATTGGGATTCAAATAAGGTTAAGGCTATTAAGAAGAGTGTTTTAGCACTTTTGAATTGAAATTCAGATTATATTCTTCTTATTTGGATGAAACCTATTAGGGTTTCTTGGATACTTATGAAACACAATCTCACCTTCCACAGCTAGGTACATGGTATATTTTCAAGCAAGACAATACGTAATACGACAACGCCTTCTTTTTTATATCTTCATTGCCTCTTCACCTTCATTTATACCTCCACCATCTTCATTGTCATCATCTTCTTCTTCTATATTTGTTGAATTTGAAGATATGTCAAAAAATATTCTATTACTCCCACTTGGACATATCTCAAAGTACTCACAAGTATTCTTGTATTCTAAAAACTTTATATTATAATTTTTGATGATCTTCTTGGTATCCAAACACATTAACCTATATGCCTTGGTACCTTCATAATATTCAACAAATATACATTTTGTACCTTTTGCATCAAGCTTGGACCTCATACAATCTAATACCTTTGCATAAGCAATGCATCCAAAAATCCTTATGTGAGAATTATAAGGTTTTTTCCTATTCCATGCTTCTTCTAAAATCATTGATGTGAATGCACTTGTAAGACACCTATTCCTTATATGTACTACATTTACCATGGCTTTTGCCCAAAATTCATATACAAGATATTGAGCATATAGCATAGTTTTAGCCATTTCCACAATAGTTTGATTTTCTCTTTTAGTAACTCTATTTAATTGTAGAATATAAGAAGTGGAGGTTTATCTTGCAATACCTTGGATCTTCAAGAAGTCATTAAATTGCTTTGATAGATATTCACTTTTATTGTTTGTATATAATATCTTGAACTTGTATTCATATTATTTTTTTATAAGTGTCTTAAACTCCTTAAATCTTAAAAAGCATTCATACTTAGATTTGAGGATGAAAATCCACATCTTCCTTTAAAAATCATCAATAAATGTGATAAAGTACTTTGCTCTTCTAATTGATGCTGTCCTCATTAATCCATAAATATCTAAATGCACAATCTCTAACAACTTGCTTAAATGTGTTGCAACTCTTCTTAGAAATGAGGCCTTTCGTTGTTTGCTTTAGATACAACCTTTACAAGGAAGTGTTATGGCATTGTAGGTGAAATGACTAAGATCCAAGCCACTTACTATGGATTGAAGTTTCTTCATGCTCTTGGCATTTAAATTACCAAGGGATTGATACCAAATGCCAAATTTGTCTTCATCATGTAAAAATTGAGCAAATGTAGCTACTTCAACTCCATTTACTTAATGAAATAGAAATTTCCATCTCTAAAGCCTATGGAAATATTATCTCCATCCAATGCTTTTACAAAATATTAATTTTTATTAAATTATACCTTACAGTTATATAAAACTAGTTTATTCATTGAAAAGAGGTTTTTCTTGATTTTGGATATATACAAGACGTCCTTCAATTTGATCCTCTTCATTTGTCTTGTCACAAAAACTTCTACTATAATAGAACCTATTCTAATGGCTTGTATTATACCATTATTTCTAATAATAACATTTATTGCTCAAATTTCTTCATAAGTGACAAATGAACACTTGTATAGAATCATGTGCTTGGTGGCACTTGAATCAATAATTTACTTGGATATGACATCCATGGAGGTGCCTTCACTTGCCATGAATGCAAAATCATCTCCTCCAAATTACTCATATACATTTTTGGTACTTTTTATTTTTTATTTTTTTATTTTTGCCTTGTAGCAATTTCATGCAAAGTGACCAGGTTTTTCACTAATGAAGGAAGTTTTCACATTGCCATGTTGATTAGAATAGCTTTCTTTATCTGACCTTGAAAGGAGAGCCAAATCTTCACTTTGAGGCTCTTTTTTTTTCTTCTTAGTTACTTCATGGGCAAGTCTTGTAAGTTCTTTTAATTTGATGGACTCCGACGCTACAATGAAGTAGTTGTAGGACTCAAGAAAGCTCATAAATAAGGTCATGATAATATCACTTTTTTTTAAAGACTTATCAATAATTGCTAGGTAATTTGCAAGAGCCTTTATCTTATTGATATGAGTAATGAGGTCTTTACCTTCTTCTATCTTGCAAGTAAAGAGTTTCTTCTTTGTAAAGATCATGTTAGATAAGTTTTTGCTCTCATATATATTGTAAAGAATCTTTTATGTTTTTGGTAGTCCTTTGCAAGAGATAATGTGACAAAAGTTGGCTTCATCCATATTGATAGCAATTATGCCAAAAAAATTCTTTTCATATCTTTTGAAGTCTTTTTTCTCCTTAATATTTGCATATATGCTTGGAGACTCTTCACTTTCATCTACAATGTCCTAAAGGTCCAAAGATGCCAATAAAAATTCTATTTTAATCTTCCAATGGTAGAAATTATCCCTTCTAAATTTTTCAATCACTCTCAAACCTTCACCTTTATTAGGAGATATGTCTAAGAAAAGCTCTATCAAAAAATATCAAAAAAATGAGTCTCTATGTGCTCAAAATCATCAAATCAATTTGACACCAATAAAATTTCAAAATACTTTTTTATGAACAATGAAGTATTTTTTCACTCAAAACACTCTCAAATCAAGTTTTGAAGCTTCTAATGACTATGTGCCCTCCAAAGAACCTTACTATCAAGATCTCTTACTCTTTCAAACCAACTATTTTACAATATACACAAGGCAAGTGAAATTACCTCAACAACGCAAAAAGACACTGTCAAGGTCTTTCTATAAGGTCTTATACTCACAATCTTAGGAGTTAAGAACCTATCAAATAATGTTAGAAATCTATAAGGTCAAAATCAGCATCTCTTCATGCCAAAACATAAGTTTAGATCTTATAAATCCTAACATCAACAAATACCATAAGATAACATACTACTAAAAAATGACATCAACTTAATTGAATAGCATAACAAAGTATGTGTTGGCCTATAACCTATTAAAAAAATACAATAAATAAGACACAAGTAAGTAGAAATTAGAATTGTTGTACAAAAAAAAAGTGTGGAATGAGATATCTCTTTCTTCCAACATCCTTTACTTATAGGAGGAGTTTACATCTATTATAGTTTAATTTCATCTATAATCATCTTCATCCATCCAATTTAATCCTAGATTCTTCTTAATCTAGCAACTATATCAAATCCTAATTGCCACATTCATAAGTTATTATCATTCTTTTACTATTCTTTGACCATTAACAACTTACCTAAGGTAATTGTATCTTATCTTTATTTTAATATTTTGCATCATCTAAATATATATTAGATATACATAGAATAAAAATAAAAATATAGATAGAAAGTAAAAATTATATTAAACATCATAAATTCTTTAAATATATCTATTAAATATATCATCAACCAAAGATAAACAAACAACTTATTTGATATAATTAATTATAACTAATTATATTTAAGGTATATAAAAAGTATCATATCTTTAATAGCTTGAATTTACATCACTTTTATTGATAGAATTCAATCCAATTCTATTAGATCTTAAATAATTTTTTAAAAAAAATTATAATATATAATTTATTATTAGAAATTTATAAAATTTATTTAAAAATATAGTAAACATATATATATACCTTCATTAAGAAGTTAAAATTTTATTTCATATGATGTGTATTATGTACTCCAACTTACTTTCAAAAATCTTTCAATCCATGTTTTATAATTGATCATATATTCTTATATTTTTATTTTTATTTCTTCTTGCTAATGATTGATTACTCAATGTATCTAATGCAATTTCTACAACTTCTTCAAAATATTATCTTTATTATTCGTCTATATTTGCAAGGCTCTTTCTTTCAACATGCCTTGAGGACACACATTACTACTAAACAAACAATATATGTTCCAAAATATTTTCTTTTCTCCATCTTCCAAGTTATCAAAGCTTACTCTTATTATATTCTATATCTTGTAGTTACTATTCTTTTCATCTCCATCCAAATCTCTTTTCTTCTTTAATTTTTGTAAAACTATCTTCCTACATCTTAGCTTCTTTTAGTTTTTTTAAAAATTCATCTATGACTTAAAGACTCAAAGATAGGACATTGCAAGCTTTTACAATTTTATTGCAAACCTCAACAAGTTCATTAGGCAATGTTCCTTAGAATCTATAAGAATGAGTAATAAACAACCTCATACTTGTTTCTTCATCACAATCATATAATTTCTTATAAAATTCTACTCCAAAAAGTTCTATTGATTTCCAATATTAAATTGTCACAATTAATATTTTTCTATTACTAGCAAACAATGCATTTTTAATAACATTGTCTTAAATTTGGCTTTGCTTCTTCATATAATCAAGGACTAGAATAACTTTAATCTTTGTGAAGTATGAATTCAATATTTTTGAAGTTTCTTCCATACCTTTTGGTTTTGATTTTTGTTTGAATTACTCCAAGATTTTGCAAGAGATTGTAAAGCAATCAACACCACTTTCACTATATTCAACAAAACATGATTCATCATATATGTGCTTTGCATCATTGAATGCAATCTTTGTCATTGTGGTCTTTCCTATTCCACCTATTCTACTAAGATATATTACCTTTATATTGTTTATACATAGTTGTTTGATATACAATAGACATTGTGTTCTATCCAATAACCCTTCTTTGGATGATTTAATCTTCATTTACAAATACAACTATAAATCATTCAAACTCCATAATTTATCTAATTTTACAAATGCATACTTAATAAAAAGAATCTAATCATCATCACATTACAAAGATTAGTAATTATATAATATTATAATCAATCCAAACAACTCTGTGCATATTTACCATATTTGTTTGTGTGAGTCTTATCAATGGCATCCTATTGTGAGTTTCTTTTGGTTGTATAAAATGATGAATCTTCTTTCTCTTTAAACCAAAATGTGGTATTTTAGCAACACTACTTTCTACCAAAAATATTTTCTTCAACTTCATCAATCTTTTGCAAATACTTGCAAATTTTGATTGTTGCAAAGGATTCTACTTCTAATATTCTTCAATAAGCTTTATTAATTTATTGCAATTTGAAGACAAATTTGGTCTTTCACCATTCTTTATTATTTTTAATATTTCTCTTTTCTTACAAACATTGTAAAATGGATCTTTGTTTGAAGTAATATTAAAACATACCATTGCAAATGAATACACATCTACTTCAAATAGATACAACTTTATTGATTCTAATTTGTTCATCAATACTTTGAAAGTCATAAATGGGATATTATCATAAAAATTATTATTGATTGTAGCTTTTGGATTCCTTCCAACATCAATCTTGGACATTCCAAAATCAATTAATATCACATCAATATATTTAGTAATTTCATTTATTATTTATTTTTTCTACAATATTAAGTAAAATATTGTCTAGCTTCAAAACTTGATGTATAATATATATGACATGCAAGTAGCACATTCCTCTCGTAATTTAATACATAATATCAACAAAAAAAAATATATAGTCTTTATTTTATTTTTTTTCAATACATTCTCCAAGCTTCTTTGCATCAATTCCATTCTCAAATATAAACTTCCATTTATATTTTATTGTAGCACAAGATTGACCATTACTACCATCTTTCATTGCAAAATAATATTTAATCAAGTTGGAATGGCTTAGACCCACTAGGATGCTCACTTCCCTAATAAAAAAAAAAAAACTTATTATATGTAACATGCATCTTTTTAATGCACACAAAAGCCTCTACCACTTTACCTTGTAAACTTCTCTATAAGATTCTTTGCTTGTAAATTCTATACTTTCAATATTTATCTTGTTTGATGACAACTTCAAGGCATTTAATTGTCCATCTTTTGTATGATGCATGTTCTTCAACCTTTATAATAGATGATTTGTAAATTCACAATATTCCAAATTCTCATCTCCACTTGCAAAGACCAATCTCATTTATAGATCTTTACTATCACATTCTACTTTATTAAAGGTTGCACCAACAATAGTAATAAGTGTGGTGTCTTCAAATATTTTTTGATTATGCTTTCCAAGTACATCACTTGCCACATCATAATAACAATTCAAATCCCAAAAATATCATCTAAAAGTCTCTTTATTCTTCAATTGGAATATAGCTGCTTAACACCAATTTTCATCTCCACAATTTTTTATCAATGATTTAGCTTTACTCACCACAACAAATAATTCATGTAATAAAAGTCTATACAACATTCTATCATTGTTGCATGTCATAAGTTGCTAAAAGATCTTTATAATACAAGCAATTTTCTTTCATAGAATTACATATTGTTTTTTTTTATCAAATCATCTTCTTTCTCCAATAGAACTTCTATTATTACAACAAAAAATTTATGTTCATTCCTAGTATAATCATCAATATCTCGCATGCTTGATGTGGTGCCAATATCTTGAACATTGTTAATAAATATCTAGGTACAAAAACCCATTTCAAACCTCTTGATCAATGAAAAATGACTTTTGAATAATTTTAAAAGATAAGCCATGCAATAATGCTAACAAGTTTTTTAAACTTCTATCTAAATTTAACATGCAACAATTTTTTGTAGCAGTCCATCTTTTATATAACAAAATTGGCTGAAAAAGCTAAAAACACATCAAATGTTTCAAATTTTAACTCCATGAAAATGAAGGAACAACATAAAATTTAACATATTAAAACAAAAACAGATAAAACAGAAGATCACTTTAGAGAATAATCCATCATAAATGTAACACTTTAGAGAATAATCCATCATAGCAACCATTAGAGAATTTAACATGTTGGATAAATAAAAGTAAGTTGGTTTCTAATTTATAAATTGATATCAATTACAGGTATGAGAGGTTGGGTTAAAGGTCAAAGACTATGTAAAGCAACCTATTATATTGAATTGTGCTTAATTTAAGAATACATCTGAGAAAAGATCAATCAAGTTAAATAAAATTGCTTTGGAGAAGATTGTAGTTCCTATCGTAGTCATGTTTGCTGCCTCTGGCTAGAGTGCATGGCTTTGAAGTCCGGTACAATTCTCTTCGATTTAGTTTGCCGAAGCACTATCGTGTTCATAACGATATTGTCCAATCAATTTTGCTGCTTTGTTTTGATGAATTACTATTTGCTCAGGATTGCTACAAAAGATCTGTTTAATTCTCGCGTCTGCAGCGTTAAAAACTGGCAAACATTGAGTTTTATACACAACCTCTCCCATAAATTAGTGCCAAAAGTCATAACCATTGCAGTGAACGTGAATAACAGATATTCCACAAGTTTCCTCCAGGGGCAAATCCATCGGTTTGCAACACTTGTCATCTGTCTACGAGGTTAGACCTACTGCGCCTGTACGGATAGTGACAGAAACCTTGGCCTGCAATCCGGCCGCAAGTATAGCCATCACAATACATCCAGCCTAGGGAGGATGAGACACTAACACCCGCCGCACTTCACATGTATGGACGTTCCAGCTACTACCGTCACCCAGCAAAAATCATCAACCAGTGCCGGATTCCCACGACGTAGAGCGGGCCCCATTTCAGGGACAAGTTCCCCACAAGTTCAAACGCGAGCTTGACAAATCAACGTACAAACACATCTGACCATTCACTCCCAACCAAGATTACCCCGTCACCGAATTTACCAAACTGGAGCTTGCACCTATCTCCCAACGAAACAGAAAGTGAACAAATCAGCGGCATATCTATGTTGCTCAAGGTTACGTTCACGTTACATGCGGCAATGCGATCAGTCCCCGCAATAACAAACATCCATGTTTCCTCGTGATGTCCACCCCCCGCTCAAACACCAGACCGTGCACCGGTAGTATGTCACCGTTCGCACCTCGGGTCACGCAAACTCCAATAAACGTCCCACCAACCATCACTACGCAACTCTCCGCATCCCTACCATTCCTGCGATCGACCTGCCTGCGCACTACTTATGCTACCAAGCTACACAATCATGCCATGCACACACGGCAACTAGCACATCCCAGACGGCAGTCCCGCAACGATGGCCACTCCATCATCACAACACCCCAACGAATCACCACAAAAAAAATCCTGCAAACGGAATTCTTCCTTCAGCAAGTCTGCTTCATCGAACTTAACAAACTGTTCGACTGCAAATCTGAATCACGTGCCCACCAGAATGAAACAACCAAGGGCACCCGACACGCGCGCTACTCCCGACCACACCCTGCTGATCCACCGTTTCTCTTCCGGCCTCCAAACTGCCCAGAATACATACCAGGATCCACGGATGGCCACTGCCGATACCACCTAAGAACGACCGCCCTCCCCTATCTTCCAGCGTCCCCCTAACCAACTGTCACGCTCTGTGTTGCACTCTGTCGTAGCTCCTCCATCTCCAGACCATCCCCGACAAAGTCAACCGCATGCTCGCAGAACCTCGTGCCCACGCGATCACCTCAAGCTTCATCGGCACGGCCAGAAGCAAGCCACCTACAAAATTCGCGGAAGACGCAAACCATGCACAGCCCTCAATCACCCCACTCCACTCTCTCAAGCAGCCACAACAGGCGGTGCCTGCCCAGCAGCAGAAGCCTCTTCCTCCGCAGCCTGCGTCTCTTCTGCAGTTGCCTCGATCTTCCCCTCGAACCCCTCGTTCACCACCAGCACAGGCTTCAACTTCTCCTCCTTGAACTTGGTCAAGTCCCTCGGAGGAACCGCGTACGCCCCCGAGAAGCACGCGTCACAAAACTTCGGGGCTTCGTCCTCCAGCATCCCCCTCAGTCGCTCAAGCGGCAAAAACGCCAGCGAGTCTGCGCCAAGCACCTTCCTCGTTTCCTCTACGTTCAGCCTTCACACAACACCCACGGAAACCCATCAACATGCCGTGCACACAACAAACGCTCACCACCACAGAAACACCGTCCTACCACATTCCAATTGCCACTCGCTGTTGGAACACACCAACAGCGCTCCTTCCACACCCACGCAACACCCCATGCCTACAGACGTCAACAGCCAAACTCACACACGTTGCCATCAGCTACTCCCGACGCTACATACCCGGCTACTTGGTCCTTTACATGCCCTCCCCCACCCACCTCCTTCAAATACCAATTCCCCACGTTCAACAAAGACTCGCCGCTGCTCTAGTATGTCAAACATCCCCCACACCAATCACGCTACCCTGACACTCCCCGGCATCCAACAATGTGAATGGCACCTGTAGGAAATCAGCTCCTCCTTGCTCGGAGTGTCCACACCATAGTAGCAAGACCCGGTGATGGGAGGACTCGCAATCCTCATGTGCACCTCCTTGGCCCCAGCCTCCTTCAGCAGTCTCACTATCTTGATGGAGGTAGTCCCACGGACGATGGAGTCGTCGATCACCACCACTCGCTTCCCCTTCAGCACGTGAGCAACTGGTGCCAGCTTCAACTTCACACCAAAGTCCCTGATCTTCTGAGATGGCTCGATGAACGTCCGCCCCACGTAGTGCGACCTAATCAGACCTTGCTGAAACGGAACGTTTGCTTGCGCCGCATAACCCAGCGCAGCCACCACCCCCGAGTCGGGTATCGCGATCACGACGTCGCACTCCACGGGCGCCGTCTCGGCCAATATTCGCCCATACTCGTATCGCGAGTCGTACACGGACCTGCCAAACACGATCGAGTTCGGTTGCGCGAAGTAGATGTGCTCGAAGATGCACGCTTTTCTCTCCACTCTCGGCATCAGGCATGAGGAGCTGTACCCCTCGTTCTTGTCGATCACCACCATTTCTCCAGGTTGGACCTTCACACACACAACCAACCAACAATGTCAACCTCCTCCTTCCTGCAAGTCCCATCAAAGCCTAGCCTGCTCTAAGATCCCACAACCCTCGCCTGTCAAACCGCTCACCTCACGCACGTACTCGGCCTCGATGAGGTCCAGGGCACACGTTTCTGAAGCGAACACGTATGCTCCATTGCTCTTCCTGCCCATCACCAACGGTCGGAATCCATGAGGGTCCCGGACCGCAACCACCTTGTCTTCTGACAGGAACACGAGAGAATACGCTCCCTCCAGCTGCTCGCACGCATCCACCAGGCGAGCCACAAACGGACGCTTCTTCGATATGGCGATCAGGTGAAGAATAACCTGCAACACCAGCCACCACGTCCACTCAGATCAAACCCAACAACACGACCCCAATTCCAAGCCTGCCAAGCTCGAGATCCGAGCCAGCGTAATCCCCAGGCTCAAGCTCTTTCGTCCCCTTTCCTACGACCTCAATCCCATCATGCACACAGTTACCCGCCACTCAGAACCCCTACAACTGCAGCTCGCAGTAGGCCCTGCCTGGGCAAGGGCCTTCCTCCGTGGTTCACTACAACTAGAGATTCAGGAGAGATGGCACTCGTCCACCTCAAACCCCACAGGAGCTGTTCAAAGGTAAACCCGGATCATCATCATCATCAACAACAACATCAAGCCCCGCTGCCGTCAAAGCAGCCGCAGGACGCAAGCAAATCGGCACCCCCCCCCCCACAATTGTCCAAGAAAACCCAGCCACACGCAAGAGCATACAACAACCTCCCACTACACCCACTACATGTGTCGGCCTACCTCCGTATCCGACGACGTGTTGAATATGGAACCATTCTCCTCCAGCCTCGCCCTCAAGGACGAGTAGTTCACCAAATTCCCGTTGTGCGCCAGTGCCAGAGACCCGAACCGATATCCAGCCACGAACGGCTGCACATTCTTCAGCACGGAAGCTCCTGCGGTAGCATACCGCACATGCCCGATGGCGGAAGTCCCAGGTAGCTTCTTCAGCTTGCTCTCGTCGAAGACTTCGCTTACCAGCCCCATGCCTGGAGTCGCCGTGCAAATCACCAACATCAGGGCACATACCAACAGAACGCACTGGAACCCTAACTAGGACACAATCACTCACCTCCGCCACACCCCGAAACTGAAGAAAAACACACAGCAAGCATGACAAGCGGTCCCCGTACCCGTCACGGCATGCAAAGTATGCTCGTTGGCCGTCACTATCCCAGCGCCCTCCTGGCCCCTGTGTTGCAAAGCGTGCAGAGACAAATAACACAGCCTGCTGGCCTCCGGATCTCCGAAGATAGCCACCACCCCGCATTCCTCCCTCCACGCATCACCCTCGCGCTCGTCGCCCTTTCGCAGCCACTCTTCCATGGGATTCTCGCTCGTCGGACTCAGCCATTCCATGCTGCTCCCTCCATCGTCCTCGACGTCCTCCGACCTCGCAGATGCGGAATCACCATAAACTGCCACCGGCGACCACATCCTCTTCCTGCCCTCCACCTTCATCTGCCCCAAATCCCCGCCCCACGCCCCTCGGCTCAGGCTGCCGGACGACGAAAGCGAACACGGAGCTTTCGCCACGCGACTCCGCGCCTTCTCTGTCGACAGATTGCACTGGCTTGCAACGGTGCACGAATGCGCGGCATGGAGCCTCGACATCTGGATGGCCGCCATCCCCACAGACTCTCCGCGGGTGCCGCACACGAGTAGCCTAGCTTCTCACCTCCCTTGCCCACCGAATTGAATTACTACATGACCGTCGCGTTCCAAACACCCCTCAACAACCAACCCTGCCACAACAACCCTCGCGGACCTCACCACCTCCCTGCACGCCAAACAAAGTCACGCCGAAAGTCAGAAAGAATCCCACGACTCCGACGCACGGGCACAAAAGCCCAACCGAGAGCGAAACCATTGCAACCAACACCAGGAACCGCAACAGAAAACCCCTTCCCACACACCCTCTTAACACGCCAACCGAATCCCGGCCAATTCCTTAAACCCACGAACACACCGCCACAACCAAAACCCACCACACAACACAATGCTCCGGGGACGGACTTGCCTGGACAGAGCGTGGGTGAACCCACCCGCTGAGGGTTCCGAACGCTTCAGATAGATTCAACCTTTTTCGATGGGAAGCTTGTGTTGAGCATACGAAATGGAGCGGGTAACGCATGAGTCTATATGACGGCAAGAGAAGGCAGAAGGTTGAGCTGAGTGGGGGCGGTGGGCTGGGGTCACCTGGAGAGGTGGTTGCGAAGGGGATTAGTGCGAACGAGCTGGGACTGAATCCGATGAGGGAGATTCCTGGTTCGTGGAGGGCCCCAGACTTCACCGCAAAGCTCGAACTCTTCCTCAACTGTTTTGTCCGAGGCCTCTCCTGAACCTTTTCAGCTACCATCCCGTAACTTTTCGGTTTCCCTGCAGTGTTGAATGCATGTGCCACCATTTTCGTTTTCCCAATTCAACTGAAGCATGAAGGAGGTGGCGAAACGCCGATGCCCTTTCCCTGCAACTTCTCTTTCTCGTTGCCGTCTTCGACGATCCCTGGTCTAATTCTCCTTTCTTTTCGCTACTTGTTACTCCTCGAATGGAACTATTGGTTGCTGCTGCTGCAGCAGATTCCTCGGTGTGATTTGTGAGGTCGCTGCTTCACGTGAGGTGCTTTTTCATTCTGCTGTGTTTATTGCTCTCTGTGGCTTTATGGAGTGTGGCTTTGAATTGGGCCATGGATTTGCAGACCATTTTGTTGCAGTCTGGGGCAGCGACGCATCGCGGAACTGGAACTGGAACTGCTTGCTGTGCTAAACTCGACGACGATGACGACGACGACGACGACTATGGCCCACGGCCAACAGCGTCGATCGTCGATCGTCGTCGTCGTCGGAACTTTTCGACGGAACTTTCAGGAACAGCGGTCGGTGGAAGATCGTCTGAGTTCTTTCGTTTTTTTTTTTTTTTTTTTTTTTTGCAATATTGGTTTTGTGGTGTCTTTAAATTTGGAGATTTTTTTGGTTTCTATATGGTGTAATTTTGAAACAGATGTAACATGATGTGGTTTTTAGGACTACTATATTTGAAGTTTTATACTTTATATTTTTATTTATATTTATGTAAACATACATGACTTCATATTATATTTTTCTTAAATATTCATTATTTTCAATCATTTTTATCAAGTTGAATTTTTCTTGTGTCTTTTGAGAAAATTATTCAATATATATGTGTATATAGTTATATGGTATATATATTTTCTAAAAAGAAGATAACATATTCTTGGAATGACACCAAAAGAATGATTCGGAATATGTAACAATATCCATTTTCTTGAGACTTCGATGAAGAAAAGTTAAATTCAAATATCCTATTTGAAAATATCAACAGGGTGTTATTCATTACCAAGAGTATTATTACTTTAAGGAAAAAAATTACCTTGTTTGATTCTTAAGATTGTATCTTTCAAGCTTTAAAGTTTGTTTAGAATCTTATGAAAGGAAAGGAGATATCTTTTAAAAGTTATTTAATCATGGTACAAATAAAAGTTGAATATTTTTTTATATTACATGATTTGATTTAAAGTTTTGAGCATTTTTAGAAATATCATTTACATCATCTTGGATAATAACATATGGTTTTGTGGAAGGAAATGGAATATATTTGGATTTTATAGAAAATGTTGAAGAAAGAATGTTTTTGTTTTTGTTTTCTTGCCATTTCTTTAGATTATTAGAGACAATTAAAATACCATAGCTTTACACAATCAACAAATGGGCCTTATTGTCTTCTTATTGATTTTCAAAGATATTATGGTTAGTTCTATATTGAAGAATATTACAAATGAAATTTAACAGTCAATGACTTAAGAAAAAAGTTGCTTCTTCTTTGTATATGTTAAGGGTGGCTGGAAGATGAGTACAAAAAATAAAGAGATGTTATGGAATTAGGACATATAATAACTAATAAAGATAGTAAAACTATTAAGTACGATTAGGCTATAAAACTATATATATATATATATATATATATATTCATAGCATTGAACATAAATAAAATCTTCCTCTCAAATTTTGGCAACTAAGTTATTGGTTTTAAAAAAGCAAGTTTACATAAAATCCTGGATAATATGAAATAAAAAAAATTGTTAGTTGAGCAGTGACTTTATCTAATATTACATGTGTAAATTTAACAAAGCTTAAATTTTGTTAAGCTTTGGTAGTTGAAGAATAGGTAAAGAAACTTTGTGGTAAGTTATTGGTTGGTTATTCACAACCTTGAGAATTAAACTGATGGTTAGGCAGTTTAGTTGGTAATAGTAGGTTGTTAGTAGAATAAATGGTTAAGAATTCAAAGGGTCATAACTTTTGGAATCCACAGGCTGACGGATCATCTTTTAGTAAGATAAATAGGTTGAGGAAAGAGTGATGAGAGCTAGACTGTGAGAGTTGTAAGTCGAGAGTCAGACTGTGAGAGTCGTAAGCCGAGGTAAGCTTGGTGCTACCTCTTTGTTTTCTTTATTATTTGTTTATGAAGAATTGTGATTGAGAGAAGTATTGTTGAATTAATAATTGTAGAATGGATTATGGGTTGAATTAAGATGGAAGTAGTAAGCCTCGGTGTTTTGTAGTTTGATAATTGATTTCAAATAGCTAGAGTACAGTCAATTGTGACACTAACAAAACCAATTCAGATAACTAGTCTTTTCCCGTGTTCGATCCCACCTCTATTAGTTCAATTGCTTTGGTCTACTGAAGCTTGAATGTAACGAGAACAACTTTTTGGTACCGTTGCTGAGGAAATGATAACAATATGAAATGTTAGAAATTGATTGTACGAGAGATGGAATTATATGTTGAATGAAAATGTGAGAAGAACCAGTTTAGGTTTACAAATATGTGAGTTATAATTCAAGGTAATATTGATTTTGCCATGAAGAATGAAAGATTATGAATGATAATCACAGAGGGGAGGATTATCAAAGAATTAATCAACAAACAAAAGAAAGACAAGAGCCATTACGCATAAGAAATATCCTACGGGAACAACAAAAAAGAATTGCAAGTCCAAGAAAATCAAAAGGAAAAAAACTTCATATTCAAATAGTAAGAAGACCAGTGATAACACCAATGGCCGCGGGAGTGCGAGAAGTACCAATTGCAGTACAAATAGGAGCAGTAAGAGACTAAACTACAAGTGTGGCACCATTACCTACTTTTAGTGGTTCACCGGGCTCTGATCCCGATCACCATATATCTCAATTCTTGATAGCTTGCATTTTTGTATTACGTGCTTTCCTGCTCAAGAATGCGTTGGTCGTCTGGCTGTAGAAGGTAGTATGGAGATTTGCTAATATTCAAGCAGTCTATCGGTTTTTGACTATTGGAATATAAACAACTGCAAAAATATATTGTAAATCTATACGGATGTGCTTTGACTGCTCGCCGAAGTCCTTTTTGCCCCAGCTGGTAGGTCTCTAGACGTTATAGAGAACCCCGAACAACCCAATCTGCTAATCTCCGATACCGCTTTATACTCACGACCTTGTATCCACTGACTGTCTTGTTAGATTAACCCAAAAATTTTCATTCACTCCCCATACTCAATCCTATAGACATCCTTTTAATTCTTCAATCACAGACGTAACTTCGATTTCACAAAATAGTCAAGAGTACTTACATCCACTTCATTAAAAATCTCGATTCACTAGTACAACACTGACTTCAACAGCGATTGCCTCAGTCTTCCCAAAACCCTATGAAGAAAAAAAATCCCAATTCTCTGTCTTTTTTCTCCTTCTCGAAGCATAAAGCTAGCTCTCCGACCTTTCTTCAAAACCCTTATTCTCTCTCCTTCATTTCTTAACCTATCCTCCTCTTTAACCCTAATTCTCCCCTCTTTCAAACCCTAGCCTCTGAATTTCTTCAATCTTCCATCTTGGATTCGGAATTGGCTCCGCCGTCAGAGCTTTCTCCTTCGTTTTTACCTTTAAGAGATCTTTTTACCGAAAGGACGTTTTCGGAGCGGCACAAAGGACGGAACAACTTGAAACGGAATCGGAGCCCCGTAATCAGGACCATATTGAGTCATCCGACCAATTCAGGTCTCATATTGGCTAAGAGGCCCGTAGTAAGACTTGGATGTTCCCGAAATTGGACCGCATTGGGTTGCCCGTCCAAGTCAGGTCTCATATTGGATAAGAGGCCCGTAATAAGACTTGGATTGGTGTCTTGAAATTGGATCCAATTGGCTCTTTGAACCAGGCTCACCCGTCGTTAAATTGGTCCTTTCCTTTTTTACTGACTCCCGTTATTGGAATCAAACGGAGCATTTCAGTATGCCCCGGCTGACTGTAAAATAGGGTGACTGAACCTGACCTCTCAGTATTTGCACTGGAATTGGTCGTTGCTCCCAATATTCGAGGTAACTGAACATTAATAAAAGTCCCCTTTCTTTATATTTTCATGGTATACTCGTGTTACAACACGACATCCACCCTCTCTGAACCTATGCATCCTCCGGTATGCACTAATTTTTCCAATTGCTGTTTGATTTAGAATATATTCTCTACGTTTTTGTCCAGTTTGTCTTCGTCACCTTCATTATTCAAATCACTTTCATCTTCTTGCTGCGGAATCTCTATACCTTCATTAAGGTCTTCCATATTCATCTCCGCGTGTCTTCGTTTAAATATTTTTACTCGCTTCCCTGCAATTGATATTTTCAAATTTATACCATCTAACTCCCGTAATGAGTAAGTCGCATTATCATGAACAGTTGTTACTACATATGGTCCAAACCAATGTTTTAAAAATTTCTGCAAAGTACTATGTTGATTATTCAGACTATTGTCATAAACAAGTACCCAGTCACCTTCCTCGATTGCTTTAGGTCTCAATCGATGTTGCTTATCAAATCGCACCTTATTTTGTAACCTTGCTCTTTTTAACCTTTCCAATGCTATCTGCACATCTTCCGATCTTTGTTCCAATTGTCAAATCCTAATAGCCAAAAGTTCTTCTCTTGTCAATCGATCTTCCCATGGTAGCATACTCCAAGTAAGTACCTTTTCTTCAATCGGCATAATTGGTTTTCGACCTGTCATAAGTTCTACTGGCATATATCTTGTCACTGAACTATGTGTTGTTCGATCAGCCCATAATGCAACTGACAAAAGTCATGGCTATTCTTTAACTTTCCCATTACAAGCTTTAACTAATGCTTTCACAATCGGTGGGTGACTGCGTTCGCTTTTTACTTTCCCTTTTGGATTATAAGTAGTAGTCAGTGATAATTTAACTCCACATCTTTCAAAGAACTTACGAGCTTCTTGTGCATTTAATTTTCCACGATCTGCAGTGATTTTTCCTACGCATCCGTAGCAGCAAATGACATCTTGAAGCAAAAACCTACAAATCCCCTCTGTAGATTTTGTCCTCAATGCTCTTCCTTCTACTTGATTTGATAAATCTTCACGAGCTAAAACCAAATATCTCATCTGCCATAACCCAACTGGCATAGTAACTAAATCAACAACCCATTTAAAATGAATAGCTAGAGGATACGTACGATGAAGACCATCTCGATGTTGGATATTAGAATACGATTGACAGATTTCACATGACTCTACAAATGAGAGCACATCTCGATACATACTTTTTCACCAATATCATTCCTTGAGTTCGGCAAAAGTAGCCCAGATTTCTCTATGCCCTGTCCATAAACTATCATGAAACTCCTTTAATAATTTTAGTTTTTCTTTTTTTTTTACCTATCTCTCGTTGTGGCATCCCAATTCCTTTCTTCGGTCTCTTCCATAAGAATCTATCTTGAAGCAAAAATCCATATGCTTTTTTTCTTATTTGTTTGAATTTTTCTGTAGACCAATTCCCTTGCTTAGTCAAGGTATTCAAGTAATGACCAATATCCAATAATTCTCCTTCATAAGATTCTTCAAGAAATAGCTTGTCTTCTTCGTTGAGATTTGATATTGAATAGAATTTCAATCTGACATCATCAATGTCTTCAACCATTTCGTCCTCCCTCTCGTGTCTTACTCGAGATATCATGTCTGCTACTAAATTGTCCTTCCCAGTAACATGCTTAAATTCTGGATTTAGTGACTTAATATAAGCAATCCATCTCAACATTGCAATATCTGACGTTGAACAGTTAGTAATCATTCCAAGCAATGGCAAGCAATCTGTTTCAATTACTACTACTGCCCCAATCAAATAGTCCTTTTCAGCTTTCATAGCCGAAACAACTCTCCAAAGTTTTCTTTTGACTTGCAAATATGCACGCTGACGAATACTTAAAACTTTAGTTCCAAATCGATCTGCAAATCTATTCCCACTTGAATCATCTTGACCCACAACCCATCCTATGGCAATTGGACTAGCGTCCACAGTAAGAATCACTGGTCTATTGTACGTATAATCAACCTTCCTCAATATTGGAGGTGACATCAATAATTTCTTCAATCTTTGCATTGCATGAATATGCCTTTCTTCCCATTTAAATCAGTAGCCCTTGCATAACAGTTCATATAATGGATCTACTATGTGAGCATAATGAGGGATCCAGATTCGATAAAATACACATGCACCTAAAAACCTGCGAACCTCTGTTAAAGAATCACAAATCTCTTTCATCCTTCCAATTGCATCAACTTTAGTCGGATCTGGTTTTCTTCCGTAAGATCTACATAAATATCCAACAATCACAACCTCTCGTACTCCAAATACGGACTTCATACCCGATAATGTAAGATGAACTTCTCGAAGCCGAGTTAAAATCTTTTCACAATCTTGTATATGATCAACAACATATTTGCGACACCCCTTCTTATCTAAAGTTTCATCCTTGTGTCCTTCTCTACACCCTTTTATAGAAACATCATCCAAAAAAGGCATAGTCTTTTTCGGAATAAAATCTCTCAATACCTTATTCATCTCATTCATCATATGCGCAACTGAGTTGGTCGTGCCTTGAGGAAGAGTACACATTCTAATCAATCCAAGTGGTGTCCTCATTGTTGTCATATCTCTACTTCCTTCAGCAAGTTGAAATTGATCATAACCTGAATACAAGTCACCCATTAAATAGATCGCCCTTCCAGCAAACGCCTCAACAAATTCATCCACAATAGGTCCAATTCCTGCATTTCTGACAGTTACTGCATTCACCGGTTGCATATCTTGAATAAACCGTAGTGACCCATTCTTCTTAGGAATTGTAAACCATCGACTAGAATACGGCTCAAATGAGGGTTCCAATATTTTCATCTTCATCTTTTCTTTTAATAGTTCCACCAATTTAGGTAAATGTACACTTGGTATTGGAATCGATCTTAGATTCCAAGGTACATGCGGTACAGTGAAGATAACCATAGGTGTTATAATATTTGGATCCACACACCCAATTTCATAAGATTCAAAGGCAAACGATCTACTTTATTTAGCCAACATCTTTTTGAAGCAAGTAATTTCCTCCGGCAATAAAGAACCATCAAAACCAATCTTCAATTCTTCAAAAGTCTCTTTAGTAAACTGATGTCCAATACTCATTGGATCTCTTAAACTTGCTTCTTTTGATCCTTCTCCCATTTGTTCCTTAGAATCTTCTGGTAATGGTCTGGCAACAGGCTTTACCTTCTTATTTGCCATTTTATATCTCGTCTCTACAATGACTTTTGGTATTTGAAAAGATTCAAGTATGGTATAAACCTCTCTTGAATGAATCTCAACAATCTTACCATTATCCCCTAATCCAATAGATGTAATCAATTCCAATGAATCTTCCAGTCCATTTTCTTTATAAACACCTAAAATCCTTTCATCATCTTGTAATGCACTTAACTTGTGTAATTCTCCTTCAAGATTATATATCTTTTTCTTTCTTTTCTTTTAAAATCATTAACTTTCTTATACATAATATTTCCATTCTCCAAAATACCAATAAAACTCGCATCAAAGGCACCTTCATCTCGCGAGAGTACTTCCTCTTTTGTACCTCCATAATCTCGCTTTATAGTGGTATCTCCCCAAAATCCTTAAATCCTTCAACAATCTTTGGCAATGTTTTCTCCTTCAACCTATCTCAATTCCGTTCATGGTTAGGAGGTACTGTTAGAAATTGTATAGCTTTCCTCTCATCTTCGCTATGTATCCTTGCATAAGCAAAACCATCGTCAAGTACTTTTATTTCCATCCGTGTTGTCGTAATATAAGGTTGTCCTAAAATCAACGGATAAGACGTTATATCTTGAACAAAGAAATGTTGCTCCGTCGCAACATCCCCAATTCAAATTTTGACATCTGGACAAGCTCCATATAATTCGCCCTGTGTGTTATTAGTTGCTTGTATTGCCCATCCATGTTCCATATCAATTGGCCATTTTTGCTTCTTATAAAGATCTTTAGACATGAGATTTATTTCATAACCATGGTCGACTAAAGCAACAATTGGTTCTTCTATATCTCCTACTTTCACCAATACCTCAGTAGTTGCCCTTGTCTAATGCTTTCAAGTATAATGGTTCAAAGTTTCCATTTCCTTATCACTATAATCTTCGAAACATACTTGTTGATTATACCCATTCTTTTCATTTGTTGGTTGCTTGTAACCAATATCAACCTCTTCTTCATCTTTATATATTCTTGCATCAATAGCATGACTCATTCTAGTTTCGCCTATTAATTACCTCTTTTGCTTAATACTGTCAATGATAACATCATGAAATTCCTTCTTTGCAATTTTCAAAACTTCTTTCAATGTGAATTCCACCTTAGCGTTTAATATACATTCTTCCAACACCTCTTTCAAATTTGTTGTCGCTTCAATGTCAGAAAGTAGCTTATAAGCAATTGATTTGTCCTTATCTTTTGTCTCCCTTGTTTTTTCTTCCAATGATGCTGAGGTATCCTTTACAGGCAATTCTTGTGAAGTTGCCTCTCGAGCCTTGTCTCCTTGAGTTTGCCTCTTAGAAGAATTTCCTTCTCTAGTATCATCAAAATTTCTTCGTCTCTTTTCTTCCATCAAAGCTTCATGTTGGCTCTTAGCAATATATGCATGAACTGAAAGAGACTCAACAGGATCCTCCCAACTTGTTGTACCTCGTATTGTAGCTGCAATCCTCAATAATGCTTCTCGAGGTAATTTCCCTTCTTGCATTGTAGAAATGGCAGAAGCCCAAAACTCACTAGTTTCCATACTTCCACCAAGGTCATCATCTACTCTAGCACCATAACTTGCACTTTCTCGTGCTGCTGTTTCATGCTCTTTTAAGTAATCTTGAACCAATGCTCTCATTCCTCCCTTGCCAAAATTGGTTTGAAGAAGATCCTCCCTATCTTTTAATGCTATCTTCCCATCTTTCCAACAAATAATTCCTTGTTGTATCATATAATTAAATTCATTGCAATCTTTTCTAGTGTGTGAAGCATCATCACACCAAATGCATCTTTGTACATATCCTTGTTTTGAAACATTCTTCGAATTGTTTGTAGAAGTATTTTCTTCAAGTCTTGCCAATTTGATTTGAAGATCTCGCATTCCTCGTATAATTTCTTCCATCCCCATATCTGCCTTCTTTGATAAGGATGTTGAAGGTTGAGCTGTAGGCATTGTTGGTGGTGTTGTACGTACTGGAGCTTTGGGTGCTTGTACTATTTTCGGAATATTGCTCCTATCCTTCTTCCTTTCTCTTTTTGTAAGCAACCCCACCGCATCTTCAACGTTCTTCCACTTTGTTGTCAATCCTTCATCTTCTTCTTTGTCTTCAAGAAGGAGTTCTAATTTCCTTTGCAATTCTCCATCAGCAGCCTGAAGAAATAGATCAACTTTGTTCGACTCCAATGTCAATTTTTCTACCTTCGATAATTGAGAGTACTACCTCTCAAATTCTCTTAGTAGCTCTGTTGCTTGTAAATTCTTATTAGGCCGTTCAATCCATTCCAGAAACAACTTCTTAGTAAAGCGATCAGCATCTTCCAAGAAATATTCGTCTTTCAATGCATGTGAAAAAACCTCCCATGAATTCCCATAATGATCCGTAATTGATGTAATATGGTCTCTTATCTCCGGTATCATGGCAAGTCCAAATAATTCAACCATTTTCTTCTCAAAAACCCGATTTAATTCCATTTCACAAACATAACATCTTAAATACCTTGAAATATTCCTTCCTTCAAATTGATCAATTTTATTGACCACTGCTTGTAATGCTTTGGTTGTCAAAGCTTCCTTTTGATCGTTACTTTGCTGTTGCTGCATTGATAATGAGAAGGCTTGAAACATACTAGCAATAGACGGATCCATGTGCATACCTTGTCCTTTAGAAGACCTCTCACCAGAAACTCCTCCCAAAGATCCTTTCAAATTTTTATTTTTGTTTTCCATAAAATAAAAATAAAATCAAACGAAATCCAATACCTTCCACCTCAAGCTTTGACGTCGGGTTCACCACTTGTGTCGTATTACGTGCTTTCTTGCTCGAGAACGCACCGGGCGTCTGGTTGGAGAAGGTAGTATGGAGATTTGCTAATATTCAAGCAGTCTATTGGTTTTTGACTATTAGAATATAAACAACTACAAAAATATATCGTGAATCTATACGAATGTCCTTTGATTGCTCGCCAAAGTCCTTTTTACCCCTGCCAGTAGGTCTCCAGACGTTACAGAGAACCCCGAACAACTCAATCTGCTAATCTCCGATACCGCTTTATACTCACGACCTTGTATCTACTGATTGTCTTGTTAGATTAACCCAAAAATTTTCATTCACTCCCCATACTCAATCCTATAGACATCCTTTTAATTCTTCAATCACAGACGTAACTTTGATTTCACAAAATAGTCAAGAGTAATCACACCCACTTCATTAAAAATCTCGATTCACTAGTACAACACTGACTTCAGCAACGATTGCCTCAATCTTCCCAAAACCCTATGAAGAAAAAAAACCCCAATTCTCTGTCTTTTTTCTCCCTCCCGAAGCATGAAGCTAACTCTCCGACCCCTCTTCAAAACCCTTATTCTCTCCTCTTCATTTCTTAACCTATCCTCCTCTTTAACCCTAATTCTCCCCTCTTTCAAACCCTAGCCTCTGAATTTCTTCAATCTTCCATCTTGGATCTGGAATTGGCTCCGCCGTCAGAGCTTTCTCCTCCGTTTTTACCTTTAAGAGATCTTTTTACCAAAAGGACGTTCCCGGAACGGCACAAAGGACGGAACAGCCTGAAACGGAATCGGAGCCTCGTAATCGGGACCACATTGAATCGCTCGACCAATTCACGTCTCATATTGGCTAAGAGGCCCGTAGTAAGACTTGGATGTTCCCGTAATTGGACTGCATTGGATTGCCCGACCAAGTCAGGTCTCATATTGGATAAGAGGCCCGTAATAAGACCTGGATTGGTATCTTGAAATTGGATCCAATTGGCTCTTCGAACCAGGCTCACCTGTCGTTGAATTGGTCCTTTTCTTTTTTACTGAGTCCCGTTATTGGAATCGAACGGAGCATTTCAGTATGCCCTGGCTGACTGTAATGGAGTGACTGAACTTGACCTCTCAGTATTTGCACTGGAATTGGTCGTTGCTCCCAATATTCGAGGTAACTGAACATTAATAAAAGTCCCCTTTTTTTATATTTTCATGGTATACTCGTGTTACAACATGACAATGTGGCTAATAATGGTAGAACTAAAGACATTTGATTAAGATGGTTGCCAAAAACTTTAAAAGATACAGCTTTTGAATGATATATTTGGCAACTAGTGGGTAGATTTCTCAATTGGGAGGCCTTGAGGAATGCCTTCCTAACCCATTTTAGACCAATTGGATTTGAAGATCGGCTTTAAGAAAGTTTTATGAGTAGTAAGATGTTTGCAGAGGAATTTGTAGAGTCCTATTATGGCTGGATCGTGGATATATTTCCTAAGTGGTCAAATAATCAAATGCGAGATGCATTTATATTGTCGATATTAATTAACAATTTGCATCCACCATAATTAAAAATGTTTGTAAAAGAGGCTCGACCAGCTATGGTAGAGGCATCGTTGGCAGGAGCAAAGGTGTGGGAAGAATGTCATTATGACCAATTGTTAACAGTGGGGGCGACGATGATTCCAAGTTCAGGAAGCCAACAAATAAAACCGGGAAATGTATCAATGGGTAATTATCCACAAATGGTTGCCTCCAATGTGAAGAATGTTATTTTGCAATAACCAATTAGTGTTACATTACTCCAAGCAATAGCACCAATAATGATGATACCTTATTTTACATTGCCAACCTATCAACAATCGGAGTTGTTCACAAATGCGATTTTTAAAGATCCAAATGAAGCCTTGTTATTAAATCTAACAAAGAAAATGGAAGAATTGGCCGTGAATTTGGCTAAAGATAAAGAGAAATGACATAAGCCTTCTAATACGAGACCTAATGTATGGTGTAATAATTGTAAGGCACAAGGTCATTTTGATACGGAATGTCCATCATCCAGACAAATGGGTGTTCAATGTACATTTTGCAAACGAAAGTACCCTACCTAAAATTGTTGGCATTTACAAAGGCAACAACAATTCAGTAATCAGACCATGATCCCACCGACTCAGTGGGAAGTCAATCAAGTTCAAATGGGAAATACGTATGGATGGAATGGAAATCGATCTAATCGATAAAATTGAACATTCAATAATTTCTAAAGTTCCAATTTTAATCAAGGGTCTACATCAAACTTCTAGAACTACGGGAAGGAGCAGCAGAGGTATCAGCAATATGCTCCACCGGCGTCATCAAACCAAGTATCTTCCATACAAACGGGACAATCAGGATCATTTTCTAACCTTACATAGAATAAGCCTAATAGGTATATACCGATGGAGACATCCAATATGCCAAATGGGGGTATAAGAAGAACACTTCATTGTTTTTATTGTAGATAGATTGATCATTATGCCAATGAATGTCCCAATCCCAAAGTCAGTGACAATTATGCACCAGTATGTGCAAATTACAAGCTGTCAGGACATACTTATCAGTAATTTAATGCTCTGTTCAATTTCAATAATCAAGATCAGCAGATCCAAAGCCAAGGAAAAATGGAGGAGATAAATCAAGGTCTTCAAGATTCACCAGTTCATCGGATAGAAGTAGTCCAAGCTGTCCTTATAAGAAGTCAACAAAAGGGAAAAGGACCAATTCAACATTTTGGTGATCCTGAAGCGAAGGGCCAATTAAACTCAATTACGGAGACATCCAATCTAGGTTTTGTCATGGCTCCCTTACTCAATATAAGACCAAAATCGGTTGTGCACCCTAATGAAGTACCAATTACGGAGGCTTTGGTTCCATATCGAGCTATTTTGTTCTCTACACAGTTTCGAGAAACATCCTTTTCGTTGAAAGATCCTTTAAAAGGCATGAATTCCAAGGAACCAATATCAGCCCAATTGGAAGAACAATCTTACCCGTTGAAAGAACCAATTTTACAGGCTTTGTCAAATTCAGTTCTAGTAGCTTTAGCAATTTCTAATAAAGAGAAAACCAATTTACTTACGTCGATGCCTAGGATTGGGTAGAAGAAACGGACATTGGGAATTACCCCTAATACAGAACCATATGATATTCTAAAAGATTTGGACACCATACACTTCACGATCTCTATGAAACAACTATTGGTGGTAGCACTTGAGTGCTGAATTATCTTGAATTCTTCATTAATTCGTCCCAGATCTCGAAATAAAGAAATTCAAGAAGTAAGTTTGAATCCCGATCTGGGTGCTCCTACGATTGATGTTTCAATTGATGGAGTGTTATTATTGGGAGTGCAAGTAGACGGAGGATCTAATATAAATCTTATGAATGCCGTTACAATAGAGGAGTTGGGTTTGGATCACTTATTGCCTACTACAGTAGTTTTGAGAATGGCTAACTCTAGTTGAGTTAAACCTATGGATATTTTGCGAAGTATTGATATAGTAATTGCAAGGATTACCTACAAAATTGATTATATTATTTTTCGATTGCGAAGCTCTATATTGTCATACCCAATTTTATTGGGGTAACCGGGATTGTATCAAGCTAAAGCTCAAAATGACTGAGGCCGTGGTATATTGACAATTGGGAAAGGTTAAAATAAAATTGTATTTTAAATGTACCCTGTCCAATATCACAGAGAAACTCAAGTGGTCAGTTTAGAATTCACGTCGGATTGTGAAGATGAGTCTACAGAAGAAGAAATTGGTGTATCTGATCTAATTTATGGTGATACAAGGCAAGTTGTCGAGCATACTAGAATGAACTACTAATGCAGGGGACCGTGAGAGTACTTAGTTCCTCCAGATGTTATTAACAATTCTGATCATATGATTGCATATTGGATGAATAGACCGGATTTTTATCACATTAGTGCTATGGAATTGGAGTTGGAAAGTTTTAATGTGTCGAATTTTATAAAAGATTCTGGAATTGAGCAGAATATCAGTCTAGAGACACTTGAAATTCCACGATGTCAACCAATTAATTTAGGTATGGGAGAGGCTCTCCAAATCATTTAAATTTATGATGGTATAAAAATCAAGGAATTAAGAAATTTGAATGGATTATTTTTTAATGCATAAAACTGCTTTCACATGGTTGTATACAGATTTGAAAGGAATTCTAGCTGAAGTTTGTGAGCATCAAATTATATTGGAGGAGAATGCTACACCAGTAAGCCAAAGACAATATCGACTAAATCTAAAATACTCACTTATGGTAAAAGAAGAACTGAATAAACTCTTGGAGGTTGGATTTATCTATCCGATTCCTTTCAGTGAATGGATTTCACCAATTGTTATGGTACCAAAAAAATAAATGGAAAAGTTCACATTTTTTAAGATTTTTAAAAATTAAATGCGGCTACTAAAAAGGATTATTTTCCTTTACCATTCAAGGATAGTATATTGGATGCCGTCACTAGACATGAATGTTATTCATTTCTTGATGGATTCTTCGGTTATAATCAAGTTAAGATTGTAAAAGAAGACCAGTTAAAAACTACTTTTACTACAGATTGGAGGACCTTTGCATATAAGGTTATGCCGTTTGGGCTTTATAATGCACTAGCTACATTTCAAAGGATAATGATGCAAGCATTCCAGGATTATCTACAAATTTCAATGGAAATATTTCTAGATGATTTTTATACATTTAGTACGAGAACCACGCATTTAGAATGTCTAGGTCAATGTTTGAATCAATATGCCAAATATGGAATTTCTTTGAATTCGGAAAAATACCAATTTGGTGTGCTTTTTGGTAAACTATTGAATCATATAGTTTCGATGGCAGGCATTGCTATAGATCCGGATAAAATAAAGATTATAATAGAATTAAAGCAATTAGACACTATTATGGGTGTTCGAGCATTTGTTGACCATGTCAGTTAGTATCGGTAATTTATCTATCTATTCACAATTATATACCTTCTTTTGACAAATCTCTTGAAGAAACCACCAACCGATGGGACCAGTCCATTTTGGACAAAGGAATGTATAATTGCATTCAAAACATTGAAACAAAAATTGGTTTCAGCACCAATATTGGTGGCACCTTGTTGGACAAAACCATTCCAAATTTATGTGGATGCATATAATGTCGTGATTGGTTCTGTGCTAAGCCAAAAAGATGATTGGGATTTTGATCACCCTATTTATTATGCAAGTCGTCAATTGGTAGTAGCTAAAAAAAATTATACAACAATTGAAAGAGAAGCATTGAGAATGATTTATTCCGTACAAAAGTTTCGACATTATCTTCTTGGTTATAAATTTTTTTTCTATGTCGACCATGATGCTTTAAAATATATGATTAATAAGCCTCAATTGAGTGATCGTATTGCATGATGGATTCTACTCTTACAAGAATTTGACTTTACTATTCAAGTACGACCACGAAAATCACATTCCAATGCGGACCATTTATCTTGGTTATCCAATATATTGAAAAATGAATCCATTAACGATGCACTATCCAATGCAAATCTGTTTGCGGTAGATATAATTACTCCGAAGTATAGTGAAATAATTCAATACTTGACATTTCAAACCTTCCCATCTAATTTCAATGAAAAGCTTAAACGATGCTTAATATTAAAATGTGCACTTTATACGATGATTGGTGAAGCTTTATATAAACAAGGCAAGGATGGAGTTTTGCGACGCTGTATTTATCAGAGTGAAGTGCGTACTATATTGGATGGTTGCTACTTGAATAATTATGGTGGATATTTTACGGGGGACAGCACGGCTCGTAAAGTTTTATTGGTTAGTTATTGGTGGCCAACAATGTTTGTAGATGCCAACCAATTCGTCCATCATTGTGACCCATGTTAGAGAACAGGTCGACCTATTGGAACTTCAGCAATGCCATTGGTACCAATTCTGGCTCAAGCGCCTTTTGAAAAATGGGAAATTGATTTTGTGGGATCAATTGCACCAACCTCGAGAAATGGACAAAAACAATATATACTGATAGCAACGGATTACGTAACAAAATAGGCTGAAGCCATAGCTACAAAAATCGATAGTGCAAGTATAGTAGCAACCTTTTTGTATGAAAATATTATTACACAGTTCGGTTGTCCACGAGAATTAGTTAATGATCGACAAACTTATTTTATAAATAGTACAATCGAAGTACTCACAGCTAAATATGAAATAAAACATCGAAAGACTACACCGTATCACTCTAGAGCCAATGGAGAAACAAAAAAGACTAATAGAATTTTATGTAAAATCTTAACAAAAATAGTTTCAGGAGCGAGAACAGATTGGGACACTAAGTTATTTGCAGCTTTATGGACATACCATACTGTGTATAAAATTACTACCAATGCTATCGCTTTCTAATTGGTTTATGGCTAGAAAGCAATATTACCTATTGAATTGGAAGTCCAAAGTTTACGAATTGCTATAGATAATAGATTGGGAGATCAGGATTCATTATGGCACCATTTAGAAGAATTGAAAAAATTAGATGAAACTAGAGCCAATGCATTAATGATAATAGAAACAACGTAAAAACGAAGGAAGACTTTTTATGATAGTAAGCTTAGACCAAAGGCTTTTATGCCCAATGATTTGGTACTTCTTTATGATAGTCGATTTAAAAAAATTTCAAGAAAATTTCAAGTTTGATGGCATGGACCATATTGAGTTATTGAAGGATTTTCAAATGGTTCAGTACAATTAGAAGATTTTATGGGTACTAAATTTACGACACAGATCAATGGTAATTGGCTTAAACTTTACTATACATAAACCCGGGATGGATTTTCTGTTACAAAAGGGAGAATCGACCCAATTGATTGGACCATAGTAAGAAGTAGGAGGAGGGCTCTTGACAAGCATCGTGTTTTCTTTTGTGGTTAAGGAGAAGATGGCGAATATGATATCTGAGACAGTAAAGATGGAGATCGATTGGAAGGAACGGCAAGAACGATTGCAGGTAGAAGTTATGATGTTGCAGACTTTACCCAGCCATATTAGCGAAAGAGGCTAATAATTTAGTGCGGACCAATACGTCAATTTCAGCGATAACACCTTAGGAGATACCTTTGAAACCGATAGAAGAATAGTAGAAGATGTTGGAGGAGTATGATAACCAAATTGCCCGACGTGAGTCTTAGGGACGGAAATTGGATTTGTTGAATGAAGATTTGACGACGCGTTTGGATGGAGAACCATCGAATATCGAGGCAGACGATGAAGATGTAAAGAGGAGAAGGTCACCAATTCAAAGGGTGGTAAGCCAATGCCATTGATTGAAGAAGCCAACACTGCTACGTCTTTATAAGTTGAGGCTAAATAATGTTTGCGAGGACACTGCACAATTAGGAGTGGGACTATGTAGAATAGGTAAATAAACTTTGTGGCAAGTTACTTGTTGGTTATTGAAAACCTTGAGAATTAGAGTGATGGTTAGGCAGTTTAGTTGGTAACAGTAGGTTGTTAGTGGAATAAATGGTTAAGAATTCAAAGGGTCATAACCTTTGGAATCCGCTGGCCGACGGATCATCTTTTGGTAGGGTAAATAGTTTGAGGAAAGAGCAATGAGAGTCAGACTATGAGAGTCATAAGCCGAGGTAAGCTTGGTACTACTTCTTTGTTTTCTTTATTATTTGCTTATGAAGAATTGTGATTGAGTGAAGTATTGTTGAATTGATAATTGTAGAATGGATTATGGGTTGAATTAAGATGGAAGTAGTAAGCCTTGGTGTTTTGTAGTTTGATAATTGATTTCAGATAGCCAGAGTACAGTCAATTGTGACACTAACAGACCCAATTCATATAACTAGTCTTTTCTCGTGTTCGAACCCACCTCTATTAGTTCAATTGCTTTGGTGTACTGAAGCTTGAACGCAAAGAGAACAACAGTAGTAGAACTAACAAAATCGCATCATAAATGAAGATTTAACTATTGAAATTTCTTCTTCAAATTTTGAATCTATTTCTTTTAAATGTATTATTATTATTATTATTATTATTATTATTTTAAAATTATATTTTTGTTCATACGTATACATTACTCTTTAAATTCAAATGGATTAAAGAGATCCATGGACAACTGGATAACTTATGTTTGGATTTTTCATTTACTTCATGTTGAGAGCTTTATCTTTTCTTTTTTGTTCTTCTTATTTCTTGTACTGTTGAAACATCTAATTTCTACAGAAGATATTTTAAAAAATACGTATTTACACTTTTTTTTCTTTTTGATCACTACTAGCATTAGTATTATTTCAAGAGCAGTGTCTAAGTTTTTGTAGAACTTCATGTAGAATCCAGAATAAAATTTCTCCCACCATCACTATTCATGTTGCAGCATCCAATGCATCTCAAACACCATATCAGAGCATTTAATTCACAAATACATTCACAAATATTCACCCACATTCATGCCGAAAGAATCCAATGCCCAGATAGATGCCAGAATATGGAAGGATTGTGCACGCTGCGTGGTGAATAGCAAAGTCTTCCGGATGCTCCAGAGTAAGGGAGATGCGATGAGGAGGAATCCATGCAAAATGCAGGGTGAAGATGAATATTTCCCTGCGAATTTCAACTTGGGTAGTGTGTGTGTGTGTGTGCGGGGGGGGGGGGGGGGGGGGATCATTCCTGCACATCATCGCATGATTCATCCTCCCAGGATCGCACAACGTTGAAGCTACTCACTACATGCCAATTTTTGTTCAGTTCCTATATGCGATGATGCACAATGACTGTAGCATGCTTGGTAACGTGACCCAATTCTCATCAAATATTCCTGCTGTCGTGCAGTTTTCAATCTTCTACTACCATATTCTCTCATCAGTTTCAACTCGTCTCTACTGGACTTCATTGACCACCAGTTTGAGGGACTTGCTCAACAGTCATCACCAGTTCATGATCCCGATTGATACGCATCGAACAGAGGAAACATCTGCTGTGGCATGAATAATATTCTCTCACTTGGTTGTTCAGAAGATATGATACGTGCTCTGCATGTGTTGTCGTTTGTAATAGCATATCTTCAAATATGGCGTCAAATGCATGCTTATGTTGCTGAAAAGTCGTTTCCTCGTGTTGAGTTTTGATGTAAGCATTTTCATCAACATTCTCAGGGCGAAATGCTGCGAGAATCAGTGACTGAGCCGACGAGACTTAATAGCCTTAGAACTCTTCAAAACAGTGTTGTGCAAGTAGAATACTGCAGGAATACGAACAGAATACCAGGGAAGCTTTTTCCAAGTGATTCAAGCGGAAGTGCATGGCCTATCCCTCCTCATCGGGGTAGTGTATCGAATGCATGAGAAGTGCACAATTTACGGCATTGCCAAGAGTGTTCCAATGGGTCATTCGATTGCTGATGCACTCAGAGAATGGCTTTTTTGGTGAAGAAGCATCACTCTCAAAAGTAAAAATATTATTACAAAGAATGCATGAAAATTTCAAGTAATAACCGCTTATCTCAAACGATAATCTGATCCTGCCCTTGAAGAACTTAGTCTGACATGTTTCATAGCTTATTAACAATAACGTTTCAAGATTGCCTCACCTTGATTCATGAATGAGCAATTCTGCCGTTGTGCTCTGATGTTCAGCCATCAGGCTTTTCACGGCCTGACCTAGTTTTAGTACTTCAAACTCATTTGCTTGGAACAGGATTAAAGATCCCCTGCACATCCATTGTATAATATGACCGAGAACTGGGATAAAAACCGAGGTAACACAATCCCTTTTCATTGGTCATAAGGTTGATTGCATTTTATGTATAGTATTTATAAAGTTGTATTTTCAGTTACAAGCATTTTAATCGGAGTTTACACTAAGCAAGAGTCTCTATAAAGATAATATGAAAACTAAAAGAAAAGTTTATTTGGAGATGACTATAAGCTACGAAAAAACTTAAAACAGTGAGAAAAAAATGTTTTATTTTTTATTTATTTTTATATCTTGTCTTATATTAAATTAAAATCTGTCAAAATTATTTGAATTTATAATGTAGAATATAAATAAACAAATATATAGTTCCATTACTAAATTATATTCATAGATTTTTATTTTTATAATTTTTAATTATGGTCATTTATCTTAGATTGGAAATTAATAAAAGATACATGGATTAATACTCAATAAAGTAATAAATCATTATTAAAGTTTTCACATATTTCTTAGTAGTTTGTATATATATATATATATATATATATATATTTTGGTATGATTATTGTAGTAATAGCACACACTAAAACTACATATTTGATAGAATGTTCTTATATTATGAAGTCTAGTAAAATACCTTCTTTAAAATTAGAACTAAAAATAAGACATTACATTATTGAAAAAAATATAGTGCTCTTTGTTAAAGTTTTTGCTTACTTGCTGCAAATTTTATAAAACATAGTATTTAGATAAGACCATAATAGATGGATTACATTGTTTAATATTATTATTATTATTATCATTATTTTATATTTAAATATATATTTTAAATTTTTTTCTAATAAAAATTTATAGTAAAGAATACATTTGTAGTATATTACAGTAAAGAATACATTTTTAATCTATTAAATTTATATATATACATTTTTTATAGTATAAATATTATTCATAAAATTATTTATTTTAAATAATATATATTATAAAATTTTACATGTATATTTAATTTATTTTTATTTTTTTAAAGAAAGATTGGAAGTGATTTTGTTTCATCATGTCTACAAATTATGTTTTAATATAAGCAAAAATTTCTTTTATTTATATGTAATATAAAAAATATTTAATAATGTGTCATTAATGAATACTTGAGCACATATATACTAAGAGCATGACATCTTAGCATGAAATTCTTGCAAAGATGGTAAGGTTTGAAAGCAATTTGTCTTAAATTTTATTTCAAAGCATACTTTATATACTTATTTAATGAAAAGATTTACAAAATCACAATATTAACTTAAATTTTAGATACTTTAAAAGAAGAAAAATTCCACTAGACAAATATAGAGAACTCAATCAAAAGTGCTATAGAATCCACTCTTGTATACCAATCTAGTATTGCTATTATATAATTTCTTTAGTAGTAATTATTAAATCATTCTTACTTTCAACTCAATATCAATTCTTTTTTGTTTTTTTAAGTGCTTTATGTACACAAAATTCATTTTTTTGTAGTTTGCACTATGATGGAGTTTCATAGAATGCCAACATGTGTGACATCATATATTTGGATGAAAAATATTGATTGACTACCATATTAATCCAACATTAGTCTATAATATAAATATACACAAATCAATAAAAATATATGGTAATTACAGAAGAATCTATGTAAACTTTGTAAACTATCAAACACTATTATATGCTACTTTTTTTTGTTACTATTTGTAAATGAAAAGAAAACTTGGCTTAAAACAAATATTAATGTTCAACTATCAAGGAAAATGAGCTTAGCAAAATTTGCAATGTTTCAACAATTGACACAATTTTAGAACCTAATATGTTTGAAATGCATTAAATCTTTTCATTAGTATTGCATACATCAACTAAATATTTATATGTATTGATTTTTTCTTATTAATTATAATTTTTGGATAATTCTTAATTTCTAAGGTCTCAAAATATTTCAAAAAAAGGCATATTTGGATATAGCATAGTATTAGAGAAGCAAGCAATAAAAATAATTACAAACAAAAAAGATTAATATAAAAATATATGTCAATTAGAAAATTTTTAAAGACTTGATTATCAAATCCTAGGTTGATAAACCAAATTAAATATTTTTTAGAATATTCAAACAAAAGAGAATAGAATACTATAGCTAAAAATTATATTGCAATCCTAAATAATAGAGTAACTAATAGCTTGTAAATCCCTATTCTTGTAATATAAGGAACAACATATCCTATAAAAAAAAGTGCAATCCATTTGGTCGTATCTTCTTAGAAAAAATATATTTTGTAAACTATACAATTTTAAATAATAGAAATATAATATTCATTTTTTTAACTTCAGATAATTCTAATATAATATTTTAACAGCAATAGAATTAAAAACTTAAAATAATAAATTCCAAAAACATAAATAATTAAAAATAGAACTTGCAAGAAAAATAAAAGATATGTAGGAATTAGTCTTGGACGTAGAAAAAGAGCCAATACCAATCACAAAATTACATGCAACAATACAATCATCACCAATCAATTAGATTGCAATCTTTACTTGGAAAAAGAAGGATCATGTTGTACTTGTAGGCACTTAGAATTGCAGAAATAATTCCATCTTTTTACATATAGAAGCATGCAAAACAACTAATGAAACATGAATGGCTCTAAAAAAATACATATTGTGCTCGTGATATTGCTACTCAAGCACATCTATAAGGAAAATTCATAACACTAAAAATGAGAGCTAAAGTATTTGTAAGATAACATTTATACAATTTTAAGACATTATTCCATTAATGTGACTTTGTAGGAATAATTATTCTATCACAAATAGAAATTTTTATCCTTATGAGATCTATGCCACTATAATATGGATACAATAATTTAAATAATACTCACAAAAGAAATACAACATTCCAAAAGTTGATTTCAATATTTTTTTGGAAGAAAACATCTATGAAAGACTTATCTTTAGAATTCTAATTTCTCTTTGCAAGATGCAAAGACAAGGATAAGCAGCAAACAAGAACAACTTCAAAACTATCCAAAAAAGACAACAAATATTTAAAAAATAAAATTAACCACCTCATGCTCTTGTTGCAAAAAGATAGAATATTAGGAATCAGATATTTTAAGAATAATGTAAATGCTACTGCTAATACGTCAATAACTTTTAGTAAAAGCAAGAAATATAAAAATATATGAAAATCTAATAATATAAAGGATATATTTTTTATATTTTTTATATATGTATATCTTACATAAATGTATTGCTCTAAAAAGTCCATCCCTTTAGAAGCAACAAAAAATGACCAATAATTCATCAACATAGTAATAATAAATCACTTGACACTCAATAAAAACTAATTCATGGTGTTTGAATTTTTTTCACCTAGTAAAAATAAAGCCTATTTTAATAATAATACCATATTTCTTATTTTTTGATAAAATAAATAGAAATTTATATAGTAAATAAATACACCATCTACCTTATCAATACACTCTATGTTCCAAATTTATAGAAATAATTATTCTTAATTAGTGACTACAACCAACAAGATGGCGAAATCTTCTTAAAAAACCTAACTTATTATTTTTTAGTCCATAATGACTCAAGTCTTATAAAATTTCTCCTATATGATAATTTATATTTTCTAATAATAATAAAAAATCTATTTGATAAGTCTTATAAGCCAATATAATTACTAAGATATTAAGCTTTAAAATTTGATTAACTTAATACACTCAACTTTATAATATGACAACAATGAAAAGAACAAAAAATTTCTTTTATCTTGGCATTAGTCTTTTTTATAATATCAAATTTTAGTTAGCAATTATCTTGCTTTATTTATATAATGGCCAATTTTGACAACAAATTTGTAATCAAAAATATCACTTTATATCTTATCTTTATTTAATTAGTATGTTTAGAATAAATTCTAGATTAAAGAATTTACAAACTAATTGTATCTATTGATACATTCCATGAAGCATTGACTTTTTTAACCTACCAATTACTTCAACACTCATATAACCGGGAGGACACAACCTAACTCTAACCAATTGTAATTGCTATCCTTCATACCTTTTTTATTCCACTATAGTAACTAATTAGACATAAATAGTGTGTATTCTAATAAATATATATAAAAGATTTATTCTACTAAAAGTTGACTAAATTCAATATAACTAATAAAATGATAGCCAAAATTTATATGATATAAGGTATTAGGAAATATCAAATAAAAAACAAGGCTTCTAATCTGCGAAAGAGCAACCATCATCTTTTTACATGAATTACATCTCCTATCAAGAAATCCATGATAAGAGTAAAGAGCTTTTAAATATGCTAGTTTTAGCAATTATAATGAGATTTAGGTACAATAATCTTCTCTTTCTTACCTCAATAAATAGAGAGAATAGTTCAAAAGACTTTTCTCTCTTCTTTGATTTAAATAAAGCCACAAAAGAGGCAATGGATAATATAAAGAGGTCAAAAAAATTATCTCAAGTTTTAAAACCTATATCTACTTAGAAATCTAAAATTATAAAAGAAAAAAAATCTATGTGGAAAAATTTTCTTCTACAAAAGAATGAAAAGGATCTTAAATTCTAAAGCTAGAATGTAGTACTTCACTTCCTTCTAAAAATAAAAATCAATGAGAGTCTTATGATTTATAGAAGGACTTGAATAAGATTAAGGCCGATTTAACCATTGCTCAATTATTGGAGGTTTTTTCAATAATGAAAAATACTTTTAAAACATGCTTATCTATTAAAAGATGTCAAAGGTTGAAGACAAAAATCCAAACTTATGTTAGAACAATTTAAGAGGCATAAGAAGTAAAGGCAATTAAATTAGAAGTATCTATAGTAGACAAGATCATATCTCACACAATTGTAGATGGAAATAGTGGATTAAACATAATGCCTATAAGAACCATAGAAAAATTAGGCCTTAATATTACTAATTCTTCTCTTTATGTGATTAATATGGCTAAGCAAAGCAAAGAAACACGTCTAGGCCAAATTAATGGTTGTAAGGTGATAATAGGTAGTAAAGAGTATTTCTTCACCTTCTATATTATTTATACATATTTGAATAAAAATTCCTATCTCTTATTCTTGGATAAATCTTAGTTGATAGTGGTGGTAGCCAAAATTGATTGGAGTGGCAAAAAATCTCATATTATTTATGGTCCTTCTAAAAACCTTACAAAAATCTTCATACAATTCTAAGGGTTATCATTGACAAAAATCTCTACCAATTCTTCTAAAGACAAAGTTCACTCTCTTCAACCTAAAAAAAATTAAAGAAGAAGGTGAGATTTATGAATTTAGAAAAAAATGAATTGGCTCATTCTAATATAGTCCAACCTATTCCATTAAGTTGTATAGGCCTAAGATTATATGATTGGAAGGATGATAGAAAATTTGTTCAATGATTAAAAATCATCTTGTTTTAAATATAGATGAAATAATGCATGTCAACTTCATAGATGGTTTAGTCACTTAGTAAAACAATGAAATAGAGATAGATTTAGCTACTTTAGTAGATGACATTAAATTTGAAGATACCTTTGGGATAAAATTTGATAGCATTCAAAGTCAGGACTTAGATGATATAATTGAAGAAATTTGTCTTAATCCCCTCCTTTAATTTCAATAGACTTCTAGTGGTCTTACAATTAAAAATAAAGTAGCTATACATTTTCAAATAGCAAATGACTAGTATAGAAGTCCTATGGAGCAATCACATGTCAATAATCTTGATTATAAAATAGTAGTTGTATCTTTGAAAAATGATGATTCAAAATTCATTAAGATAGGAGTTCAATTAACAAAAGAAGAATTTACAAGTTATAAAATCTTGATTATAGAGTATAGGGATGTGTTTGTTTAGTCTTACAAAGACTTCAAGGAGATACCTTTTAAAATAGATTAATATAGAATTTTCTTTCTTTTTAATTTAATTCTTATGAGATAAAAAGAAAGAAGAATAAATACCAATTTTTAATTAATTATTAAGAAAAAATTAAAAAAATTCCTCTAAGTTAGATATTTTTAATTTATAGAAATTAAAAATTAAATTTTATCCATGGTTTTAATTAAAAAGAAGAATAAAAAATTCTAAATATATATAGATTATAGAAAACTTAACTAATACATTCAAAAAAACGTTGTTATGCCATTTGGATTTTGAAATGCTCTTACAACATTTCAAAGAGCCATATCATATGCTTTTTCAAAATTACTACATAAATCAATGATAGTATTCATTGATGATTTTAGCACCTAATCTTCTAAGATAATACATCTTGAATATGTTAAGGTTAATCTTTAAAGCTGTAGGAAAGCTAGGATTGCATTAAATCCTAACACAGTATTTCTAGTAGCTAAAAAAGGAGTTCTACTAAGATATGTAGTAACAAAAAATGGTAAGAAATGTGATTAAAAAAATCAAAGTTATAGTAGAATTAAATCTTCTTTCAACAATGAAGGAAGTATAAAGATTTTTAGAATACCTAGAATGGTATTGGGAAGTGATAAAAGATTATGCTACTCTTTCTATGCCTATTATTTAACTTTAACAAAAAGATGAGAATTTTGAGTAGAGTGAAAAATACCAAGAGGCATTTGACATCTTTAAGGCAAAGCTTAGTACTTATCCTATCATAAGACCATCCAATTAGTCATTACTCTTTTATGTACTTTATGATGCTTCATCTATGGCAATAATAAGCATATTATATTAAGAAAGTAAGAAAAAAAGAAAGAATTATCTTATAGCCTTTTCCAGTTGACAACTAAATCTTATGGAAAGAAATTACACCACTACAAAAAAAAAAAAAAAAAAAAAAAAAAAAACCTTGCTGTGGGTTTTTTTTGAAAAAACATTTAGACACTACCTCTTGTTGAAATCAGTAGTATTTTTTGTACATCACATAATAATCAAGTATGTCATGAATAAGGCTGATTTAAGTAGTAGACTTACAAGGTGGATACTTTTACTAAAAGAATTCAATTACAAAGTAGAATACAAGTCCGAAAGAACAGACATGTAAGCAAACCATTTATTTAGGTTGTTAGAACAAATTAATAAAGCTTCAATTGATAATACCTTAATAGATAAAATCTTATTTCTTATTTCAACCATTCCTACTTGATATGAATTAATTACAAAGATTTTGACAATTTAAGCCTTGTTTTCTCACATTTAAAAAAAAAATCATAAAAAATAAGAATCAATAGTAGGTATTTTGCCATAATTGGTAGTAAATTGTATAAATGAAAAATAGATGTTACAAAGGTGTGTGATACGAGAAGAAATTTCCACCATTTTATCAACATGTCACAATAGTGCATATAGAGGTTATTTTATAGAAACCTTAAATAGTCAAAAAATCCTTAGAATTAGCTATTATTGGCCCACTTTATTCTAATATTTTCAAAAATATACTAAGATATGTGATGAATGTCAATAAGATATTATGAATAATTTAAAGATGAGTTTGCTTCTTCATATGTCTTTATTATTAGTTTCCTTTGAAAAATAGAAAATTGATCATATTAAAGAAGTTTATTTTAATTCTATTTATAGAATATATTATATAATTATAGTAATTAAATACTTGATAAAGTAGGCTAAGAAAAAGATAATTAAAGCCAATAATGCCACACAAATTACCAAATTCTTTTACAATCAAATTATCACTAGATTTGGATATCTAAAGAATTTAATTAATAATTATCATGGAAATATACATTTATCTCAATAATTATTTATATGATTATATAGAAGTAGATAAATATAGATTAATTTCATAAAGTCTTTTAGTGTAGCTTCCTAAAATCTTCATAGATGCGATTTTGACTTTAGATGTATTTGTAGGTTGGAAACTTGGCCAACAAGTTAACCACATGTTGATAGCTTATGGAACAAGTTAACTCCACATAATATCTTGTGGAATAAGCTAACTATGTGGTGCACACATAGATAACTTACCTTGCAAGTTAAGACATGTGGCTAGCAAAGTCAATATGTTTTGAAGGTCTTATAGGACATCGCCACGTAGTTCCTAGTTAAGAGTATATATGGAGGTAAGAATGAAGCCTTCTTCATCCTTGTCAACACCAATCTAGTCTTTAGTCTTGTGTGAGTGGATTTTTCTTCCCTCACTTAAATTTTATTTAATTAGATCATAACTTATATCAGAGCCCAATACTAATTAATGTAGAAATGCAAATCATCTATAAGATGGGAAAACCAAAATGACGAAATAATTAAGATTAATCCAACAATATAACAAGTTAGTTACACTTTTTTATGATTTAATTTTTAGCATTTGTAGTTCATTTAGTTTAGTGCCTTCCAAGACTTATTCTATCAAACTTAAATTCTAAAAATTATGAATTAAAATAAAATAAAATAGAAATAATGAATACCATGCTATAATGCTAGTCTAGGGCTTTCCAAAGTAGTATTAATCATGTAAATCGGAATTCTATATAAGAAGTTATGTATGGATGAAGTTTTTATGACAAAACTTCATCTAGAATTGAAAATTCAGTAATAAACAGCCTTAAATATTTAAGTTCAGCACTAACATGATGTTAAGATTTTTTTTTAAGATAAAAGATGAAAGTTGGAAGATTAAAAAATTAAAATATATATATATATATATATATATATATATTAAAATTTAAGTTATAATTAATAATTAAAAGTTAAGTGAAAGTTTAAAAGTAATAAAAGTAAAAGATTAAGATTAAAAATAAAAGTTTAAAGTTGAAGATTAAAAATATAAGTTTAAAGTTGTAGGTTAAAAGTAAAAGCTAAAAGGTTAAGGTAAAAATAAAAAACTAAAAGGTTAAGGTTAAAAGAAATAGGAAAAAATTAAAAGATCAGATTAATCTTTATTTTTATTTTTTATTTTATTTTATCCTTAAAGGTAAGAATGGATGGAAAGATAAGAATTTAAGATTAATTTCCAAGTGAGGTAAAAGTTCTTTGAAAATATTAAATAACATTAATTGATGGTAATAAGACGAATGAGTGATAATATAGCAATTTAGGTGCTAAGGGATGTGATTAGAAGGTGATTAGGGAAGAAAAACTTACTTCGAATATGTCAAGTTGAGGGCAGCAGATCCCTTGTCATTCAAAAATTTGCTAACAATTCCACACAGCTCTTTTGTGCTTGAAATTTTTTTTGGTTGAGGTTGACATAAATTTGCTCCTATCTACCAAATTTCATTGTGATCCGAGGTTTGACATTTGAGATGTGTGTTTTCAAAGTAAGGCGATTTGAGCTGCTTAGGCAGCAGACCCCCTTCTACTTAAAAATTCACTAAAAATCAGTTAATATTTTAAAATTGATAAGTATAATTTTTTCTAAAACCAAACTTAATATAATTCTTTTTCCAACAAATACTAGAAAAAAAATGTGAGTAAGTAGCAAGATACAATTTTTCAAAACTGGTTGTTCAACACTACCAAGGTAGTAGTCCCCTTTGAAATTAAAAATTCATTAAAAATTTGATATAGATCGAAAATCAGCGATTTAAATTTTTTAGTAAATTAAACTTTATAGTGCATTCATTTCAACAATCCACATTAAAGTTGAGTTAGAGGTCACTGAGTTATAGATTTTTTAAGCCGACACTCTAACACTACCAAGGCAGTAGATCCCTACCACCTTGAAAACTCTCCAAAAATTTGTCACAATTTCAAATTAGGCGTGCCTTATGCTGTTACAAAGCTAAGGGTGAGTAGAATCTACTTATAAAGTTTCATAGCTAGAAAATAAAAAGAGATAGATTGAGCAAATTAAAGTTGAGGCCATATAAGTTTAAAGAAGAAGATTTGCATTCACAAGATGGGGGAACATTTTGCCATGGCTTCGCTACAAGAAGATGGAGAGAGAGAGAGAGAGAGAGCTCAGTCATCCAAGCCCTCTTAACGTGGGAGGAGGCTCAAAAATAGCAGATACATCTCCACCATCAAAATCGGAAAATCTCTAACCAAGATCAAGGATCCTCAATAACTCTCAGCCCAAATCCAATTTCAAGGTTGGAAATACCTAGAACTCAAAAACTAACACCTTTTTGGTGAAAATAATACCACTAATGTCTCTAAAACATATTTTTATCGTAAGATCAACTATTCACAAGCCCAAATCTGAGTTCTAAATCATAAGAATCAAATAATTTGCTAATTTAGTTGTAAATTTCAACTACAATTCTAATTCTAATTAGCTTACTTGGAAATCAGCGAAGATTCTTGCCATCAAAGCCTTCATAATCACCATTCTTCAATTTAAATTCCCTTAAGCATGAACTCTTAGCAAATCCAAAACCTAATTGTAAATTGGCCTTGAATTTGTGATTTTTTCTAATTTTTTTTTTCTTCAACTTCAAATAGTGATTAAAATCACTATGAGAGGAAACTCCACCAAAAATTTAGCTTGTCTCCATCTTTTTAAGATCATCATTAATTTTAAAATTAGACTTTATATTTTTAATCCAATTAAATTACAAAATGAAATTTAAGCTTAAAAATCTTCAAAATTAATGAAGAAGATAGAGCAATTAGATTTAAGGGACTTTCTAACCATAGTCAAATTAGAAATTAGCTTTTGGATTGAAGATTAAGATTGTGGATTAATTTAACATATAATTCCTAAGAATTAGAAGAGAAATTCTACTAAAATTATAGTTTTATTACTAAAAAAAGATTTAAAGCAATTGAAGAAAAAAAATTATAGACCTTCTAAATTTATTATTTTTTTCTTTTGAATTTTAAAATAATCAATTAATCTACTAATTAAAAGTATCCATCTAATTAATAACCTAAAAATATGATCAAAGTATTAATTAACTAAAAAAACTAATTTAGATCTATTAATTAGTTATATTAGCATTAAAATTAATAAAAATATGTTAAAAATTACAAAAAAAAATTTAACTAACCATTGGAGCTTTTAATTATGCTCACATCTTATTTCAAGACTTTCTAGTCTTCTTGTTTTTGGCAATAACCATTCTAGTTACTATTACATTATCTTTTGAGTGACTTTCTAGTTCTCTTCAGTGACATAAGAGTATATCAAGGATTCTCTTTCTCTAAGATTCATTTCCATGATAATTTGACAAGAGTACTAATATATTGTTTCTATCTTGTTTTAGAAGTGAGTAGATTATCCTACTTCTATTGTTGTGTTTTGAAGGTTATAGATTATCTACCTTTTAAACTAAAAAATCTTATTTTCTAATATTGATCTTTCTTTAAAGAAAGTGGATTATCCCTCTTTGTAAATTTTTTTATTAGAAGTTGTAGATTATCCACCTCTAATTTAACTTTTTGGATTTGTTTGAGTTGTCTATGGAAGAAAAGATTATGGACGCTACATGTAATAGAAGTAAGAATAGATTTGCAACTATTGCAGATCTTCATGAGCTTGTCAACATTCTTAAAGTGAAAATCTCACATATTTCTTACATGAATCATGAAGGTATTGTGCCTACACCTATGAAAGAAGTTCAGAGTCTAAAGCAAGAAGTTGTGCAATTGAAGGAAGCAAGTAGATCATCTTCACAACCAAATTCAGGGAGTTTTGCTTTTATAAGTATGACAGGGACAAGGATTAATATGCTTGAGAAGTTTGATGGAAGAAGATCAAAATTTCAAGGATTTTTGCAACAAGTCAAGTTCTATCTAAGGTTGCACTCTTTCAAATATCTTGATGGATTTACTAAAGTTAGATTCATAAGCACACTTCTATCAAAAAATGCTCTTTTTTATTTTGCATCTTTAATAGAAATAGATTTGTGACTCCTTTATGATTTGAATTCATTCCTAGAAGTGTTTATGGCTACATTTGGAGAAAGTGATCAAGAACGAGCAGCAGAGACGAATTCTTATCTTTACGACAAGGTTTACGATCAGCCACCATATATATTACTAAATTCCAAAACCTTGCTTGCAATGTAGATTGAAATGACAAAGCATTCATCAATCAATTTTGATGTAGATTAAAGGATATTGTCAAAGATTTATTATTAACAATGTTGAAAGCAAAATCTTTAGAACAATTTATTACTCAAGCCATTGCATGCAACAATTGATTATTTGAAAGGCATCAAGAATAAAGACTTGGTTAAAGAAGAACAAGTCAAGTAATGGAGGCAACTTCCAAGTTTTTTGAAATATATTCATTAAGGCCGGAATCAATGCAAATTGATACAATACGTTTTAAAACTCTCATATGGCAGGAAAAGACTCAATGTTACTAAAAGGATTTATATTTATATTGTAGAGAAGCTAAAGATACTATTCAACATTGTCCAAAGAAGCAACGCAATTACAAAATGAGGAGTATAATTACCAAAGAAGATAATATGTCAAAAAATGAGTTTCTCCAGCTATAATAGGAACCATGTGGCTGAAATCATGTGCAACACCTAGTAAAGATCGTATTCTTTCTTCAGACTCCTCACCTTATTTTAAAATAGATATATGTTTAGGACCTAAAAATCACAAAATTTTTACCTTATTAGATTCAAGAACCTTACCCTATTTTATAAATGAAGATTTTGTCAAAAATCAAAAAATACCTTTAGTCAAGAAAACTAAATCCGTACATGTAGAAGTCATAGATGGTCATTTATTTTCTTCTGGAAATATTATCCATCATACTATTCTTTTATTAAATGTAATAATTAAAGATCATAATAATGTAGTAGTATTTAATATAATAAGATCTCCTTCCAACTCGATTATTTTAGAATTATCATGGCTAGAAAAATATAATTCTCAAATAGATTAGATTTCTTGTATCTTAAATATTTTTGGTGGTATAATCCAAGATCGAGTTAGTGAAGTAGAAGTACAAAATTCTAGTATTTCCAAACCTTTATTAGTAGATGCAAGAATTTTCATACATGCTGCAAAAGAAGGATCATCTTTTGCTATATATTATTTCTAATGGTGAAAAAATATCAAGTAGTATTCCTAGCCAATATGAAGAATTTTAAGACATTTTTGAAAAGAAAAATGTAGATATTCTTCCAAATCATCAATCTTATGATTGTTTAATTGATTTGCAAGAAAGAGCTCAACCACCATACAAACCAATCTATAGCTTATCGTAGAATGAATTGGTTGCATTAAAAGAATACATTAATGAAAACTTGACAAAGAACTTCATACGTCATTCTAAATGTCCAATCAGAGCTCTTATCTTATTTGTAAAGAAGAAAGATGAATTTTTGTAGATATGTATGGATTATTGATGACTCATTAAGATCTTCATCAAGAATAGGTATCCTTTGCGTTTGATTTCAGAATTGCTTGACCAACTTAATGAAGCAAAGATCTATACCAAAATAGATCTAGATGGAGCATATAACTTAGTTTGTATCAAAGAAAGAGATGAAAAAAAGACTGCTTTTCAAACTAGATATGGACATTTTGAATATAATGTTATGCTTTTTGGACTCACAAATGCACCGGCTGCTTTTCAACATCTTATGAATGATATTTTTTGTGAGTTTCTAAATGATTTTGTCATTTGCTATTTACACGACATTCTAATCTATTCTAAGAACACAATAGAATATGAACTTCATGTTCATCGTGTGTTACAAAAACTTAGAGATGCAAGATTGTATGCCAAGTTGAAAAATTATATATTCTATACTACTCAAGTTGACTTTTTAGGGTATATCATTTCCAACAAAGGCCTAATGATGGATCTCAAGAAGGTCCAAACTATTATAGATTGAAAGATTTCAAGAATAGTATGAGATGTATAATGTTTTTTAGGCTTTGTTAATTACTATCAAATCTTTATCAAATGTTTTTTCAAATTGTAGCTCCACTTACACGTTTGACTTGTAAAGACAAACTTGAGTGGAATAAAGAAGCACAAGTATCATTTGATGCTTTAAAGAAAGAATTTATTTCTGCATCAATCTTGCATTGCATTGACTTTTCTAAGACATTTTTTATAGAAAAAAATGCATCACACTTTGTTATGAGTGTTGTGTTGTCACAAATGAGAACAGATGACAAACTCCACTAAATAGCTTTCTATTCCAAAACTTTTTTAGGAGCCGAGATTAATTATGAAATCCATGACAAAGAACACCTTGTAATTGTAGATTCATTTGAAGAATGGCATCATTATCTAGAAGGCATTTGAAGCCTAGTCACCGTATATATGGATCATAAGAACTTCAAGTATTTCATGTCAACATGTGGTTTGAATCATCATCAAGCCCATTAAAGTGTGTCTTTATTCAGATTCAATTTCAAGATCATTTATTGATCCGAAAAAAAACAAGGTCTATCAGACGCCCTTCCTAGACATTCTTATCTTGCATCAAAAGAAGGAGATGTATCTTTTGATCGATAAATAATGATTTTCTTGAAGCCTATGCATTTTTATCTTTGAGCAATAAAATCAACATCAACTATTGATTCAACCTTTGTCAAGCAAATTCAATCAAATATGTCATCTAATCTTCTTATTCATAATATCAAGAATATTTCCTCTAAGTCCTATGATACTTCAAAGTTTGAGTTCAAGAATAATCTACTATATTTTGAAAATTGCTTATATATTCCAAAAAGTGAGGCACAATTACGTGTCTTTCAAGCTTGTCATGATTTTCCAACAGCAAGACATTTTGGATACAATAAGACTTTGGAGCTAATATCAAGAGATTTTTAGTGGCCTCAAATGTGGAAGGCAGTCAAAGACTTTGGAGCTAATATCAAGAGATTTTTAGTGGCCTCAAATGTGGAAGTCAGTCAAAGACTTTGTACAATAATGCGATACTTTTTTAAGATCCAAAATTCCTTGCCATCCACAGTATAGACTGCTTCAACCGTTACTTATTCCAGAACAACTATAGACTTCTGTTTCTATGGATTTTTTCATGAATCTTTCAATTTCAAGTTCATATGATTCCATATTTGTAATTTTAGATCGCTTCACAAAATGGCACATTTTGAACTATGTACAAAATCTATTTCAGGTAAAAAAACAACTAAGCTTTTTATTGACAATATCTATTACTATTATGGATTGTCAAAGGATATTATATCAGATCGGGAGATTCAATTTGTATCAAGATTTTAAAGAATCTTATCAAAGTTTCTAAATATAGATATAAAGCTTTCTTTGGCTTTTCATCCTCAAAGTGATGGACAAACGGAATGGATGAATCAAATTTTGGAACAATATTTGAGGTATACTATCAACTATCATCAAGATGATTGGACAATTCTTTTTTCATTGACAAAGTTTGCATATAATAATTTAGTATATTTTTCTACTCAATAATTTTTTTTTACTAATTATGGTTATCATCCATGACTTGATACTTTTAACTTTTCAAAAGTTGATAATCTTGTAGTAATAGATTTAGCAAATCATTTGTTAGAACTACATGCAACAATGAAGATACAATTAAAAGAAGTTCAAGGACAACAAAAGACCAACGTAGATGCCTATTGCAAGGAGTAACCACAATTCAATATAGGTGATAAGGTATAGTTACTTTGTTGCAATATCAAGACTACTCATCTTTGTGATAAGTTGGACTATCATAAGTTAGGACTTTTTTCTATTTGTGAACAAATCAATCCTGTTGCTTATTGATTATATCTACCAGAGTCTCTAAAGATCCACCTTATATTTCACATATTCCTTCTTGAGTCATATAAGATAGTGAATATTTTGGCAAGAAGACAAATGCCACCTCTTCCTATAAAAGTGAATAATAATCAAAAGTTCAAGGTGAAAGAAGTCTTAGATTCAAGGCAGTGCCAAAATAGGTTGGAATATCTTATTCATAGGAAGAGATATGATATTAGTAAATACATATGGGAGCCATCAAATAATCTTGTAAATGTAGCAAAGAAAATTGAAGCTTTTCATCAACAAAATCTATCAAAACCAAGATGAAGAATAGCAAATCTTTGCTACAAAAGAAACAAAATCAAATGAAGATAATATTCTACCTTCTATCTTTCTTTGTAGCTTGTGTGTATTTGTCATACTAAGAAGATGGAGAACCAACAATCAATAGATTCAACTCAAAAGCTTTCATTTATGGATTTACCAGATGAGACATTGTAATTGTCACAACCTTCAAGAAGACAAAATCAAGATGAAGATCTTCAAGAATAACATGTTGTTCTTCAAATAGATGGTGAGATACAATATGTTTGGTATCATGACCTTGGAAGAGACTCCCGCTATTTGGTGATTTTATTAGAGGTAGGAACAACTTGTGACAATGTTTCAATTGTTTTATTTGAAGAAAGTTACGAAAGCCTCAACAACAACCAAATAATAGGGTGGTCTTCTCACCGTGGTATAAGACACTATCGATGGCTGAGAGGGCCTATCAATTATCTTTCAAGAAAGCAAAGATTAGAGTATGTAACAAATACAATTTGCTACATCTTGGACTTCCTCAATCTATGAAAACTACTCCTGATAGAACTTATCCCTAGAAGGAGGGTTAATGTCATGGACATATATATTTACCTCAATAATTACTTATATAATTAGGTAGAAATAGATAAATATAGATTAATTTCATAAAGTCTTTTGATGAAGCTTCTTAGAAGCTTCATAGGCATAGTTTTGATTTTAGATGTATTTGTAGGTTGAAAACTTGGCCAACAAGTTAACCTCGTGTTGGTAGCTTGTAGAATAAGTTAACTCCACATAATAGCTTGTAGAACAAGATAACCATGTGGAGCATACATAAATAGCTTGCCTTGCAAGTTAAGACATGTGGCTAGCAAAGTCAATATGTCTTGAAGGTCGTATAGGACATCACCACATAGCTCCTAGTTAAGAGTTTATATGGAGGCAAGAGTGAAGCCTTCTTTACTCTTGTCAATGCCATTCTAGTCTTTAGTCTTGTTTCAAGAATTTTTATTCTTCTTGTTTTTAGCAATAGCCATTCTAATTACTATTACATTACCTTTGGAGTGACTTTTTAGTTCTCTTCAGTGACACAAGAGTGTATCAAGGATTCTCTTATTTTGAGATTCATATTCCTAATAATAATAGAGAGAAGTATTTTTTTAAATAATATGATAGAAGATTTAACCTCATAATTCAAAATTGACTATAAAAAAACTATTCCTTATCACTTTTAATCTAGCGGACATATAAAAAGAATAAATCAAACCTTAGTCAATATCTTTAGTAAACTTATAACAACATCTAAAGAGATTGGAACACCAAGCTTCATATAGCCTTGTGGATTTATTAAACTACATTGAAGATGACCACCTAAGTTACATCTTTTTCCTTGGTTTATGGCATAAAAGCCATTTTGCCAATTCAGTTTGAAATTTCATTCTTTCAAATTGCATAAACAAAAAGATTATTGATCAAGCAATCTTTAAAGGATAAATTGAAATATTTAGAAGGTCTAAATGAGGTCAAAAGAAGAAGTGCATAGCATACAAAGGCTATACAATAACAAGAAAAAATTACATTTGACAAATGGGACAAGGTTAGAATTCTTAAGCATGGCATATTGATCTTCTTGCTCTAGTCCTTGTAGTCTAATAAGGCTCTAGTTTGTTTCAGGGACTGTTGAGCATTCAAATTCTCTTTCAAGTTTTAGTATTGATATTGTGTTGTATGAATTGACATGTCTTATTTCAAATAGCAGTTGATTTCTCTTTCACTTGTGCTACGATTGATTGTATTTTGCTCTGGTGAAAATAAATAAGAGAAGATGACAATAGATTTGGTGGCAATGCGAGGTAGATGAATTTATGATAAGGAGACAGTAGGACCTTCTTTAGATTTTTTTGTTTGTTTGTATGTTGTTGATCATAATCTTAATGTAAAAGAAGATGATAGTTTTGCCATGCCAGTCATGGCAAGACTTTGTTACAATATTCAAGTAATTGTAGCTTTAATTCTTGTTTTTGAAAACAAAAAGATATTATTATAATATCTATAATTTAGATGCATTCCAATTTAGTGCTTACTAGTAGTATCTAGTTATTGCAATCGTAGAGCTATGATAATTTTAAGTGCTATCACACTAAAGCATGCTCAAAGGGAGTAATTGTAGAAAATTTCAATATTGAGAAGACTTTGAACCCTTTTTTCCATTGGTGGATTCATAGTTGTCATTGTTTTGCTGAATTTGAGTTAGAATTCACCTAATAAGAACTTAGGTTAATTAGGACAATCAAATTGAACTTAAAAGTGCAATGTGGATCTCCCCTCCCTACACAACATTAGCACAAGACAATATCAATACAAGAAAGGAGTAAGCCATATAACAAATAGACTTTTGACCTCTACAACTTTCCACTAGAATAAGTGAATACTTAATAGGTTTTCCATTCAACATTGAACCAATGTTTAGTGATTCTCCAATGTGTCGATTTTTTTGTGACATATCCAAAGTGACAGCCTTGATGTGAAATTTGGAATTAAGTCGAATTATTAGTAGATGAGTTAGATTAGAATGAATTAATTTCTTTATCTATTTGTTTAGCTATGGATTCAACACCATACAATTAGAGAGATCCTCAAGGGAAGGCTGGATTATTTAAAGGACCCAAAAAAATAGCTTCAGTAATTGAAGACATTGACAAGTAGCAAGAAGAGATGAATTTTAAAATGAGATCCTTTAAAGCTAATGGAAGTTCTAAGATAAGTTGGCACAACTAATCAAAGCCATGCATGAGCAAATGATTCTTTTGATTAAGTTTCAAAATTTAAACCAAGTCCCACCTCCTATAGAATATAATTGATATACTTTAGGACTATGATATACTCAATGTTGTCAATCAAAGTATACTAGCGAATTTTGTCCAATCCATCAAAACTACCAATAAAATCCTAGGCAACAACAATCTTATATCTCCTTCTATAAAAATCAAGATAATTTAGAGCCTAATATTCAATTCTAAAATTAAAAAAATCCTAATTATAATTTTAGGACCCAATTACAAAAATGACAAGAAATATATCACCATTGTTGAAAAAGACACCTATCAGGTAGCTGTTGGATTGAAAATAGAATAGTATGTAGAAATTATAGAAGAAACCATCCAACATATGTATGTAAGCAACTATACAAAGTAGTTTCTTTAAATTTCTTATGAAGGAATTATCAACAACAAGTCCAAGACCATTTGAAAGGGACAAGAAATCTTAGTTTAGACAATAATCTAAAATCTCCTAATCTATTTTATAAATATAATAATAATCATCAAATCCAACACCTTTTATAAGATTTAAATATCAAAAAGGAATACATTCCTATAAATGTTGATCAGTCTCAATATTGCTTCTCTCCAATATGGCATAATAAATCAAGCCTCATAGAACATATTTAGGTTGCATTAAGCAAGGTACAATTCTTCTATTTTGCAATGTTATTTTATCAAAGTGTATAAGCAGTTGTAAGTTATCATTAAATACTATGAGTAATATAGTATTAATCAAATTTGAATGAAAGATATTTGCTTCTTTGATTAGAATGAAATATTTTTAATTTATATTGAGTTTGAGTTTTAATCTAAGTATGAAAGAGTTTAAACATAATAAAATATTTATTCTTTCTTTAAAAAAAACAAGGAATTATATACCAAGAGAAGTCATCTATAAAAGTAATATAATATTTAAATCCAAAAAAATAGGACAAGAAATTCTTCTAATAAGATTTGAGTAAACAAGTTCAATTTGATAAAAAGCATAGAAGGTGGCCATTTTAAAAAACTTTGTTGCACTTTGTTTGCCATGGAAACAGGTGAAACATGTATGTGGTGGAAAATATTGAAATAGAAGGCCTAAAATTGTACTAGGTATGAACTAAAATAAACTCCTACTAGTTGGAAGTCTAATTCAATTCTCAATAATTTTGATTGTCTAAGTTTTTTAACAAATTCCTACTAGCATTTACTTTATGTCCAACAATTCTAATAACATTCCAATTTTGATTTAAATAAATCCCTCTTATAGACGATTTATTCTAATTCTTACCTATTAATTAACTTATAATTTAATTACTTAAGTTACCTCTTTTTTTTTAATTTTTTAATTTTCTAATTAGTAAAAATCTATATCTATAACCACAACAATCACATAAGCTATCTAAACAACAATAAAAAAACCACACTTAGAAGATTATTTTTATTTTTATTTTTATTATCTAATATTAAAAAATTATCCAAGATTAGAATTCATCCAAGAAAATTTGTCATCCATAAATGAGAATTTATCCACTTCTAATCAATATTCATCTACAAAGTTTCATCCATCCAAATCCTAATTCATCTATACATGATCTAAGTAAATCCAATTCTTTTAATGGTTTTGCCAATCACAATGATTGCCTCACGTCGATTACTAGATGGAGTTTGAATAACAATTGGCTTTACTAGAGAATGCTAGATTCAATCGGAATTTGTAATTCAAAACGTGAGAGGTACAATTTTCTTTTTGGAGTACTTCGAACTCCTCTCTGATTGCCTGCTGAACCCCCTTGCTGTCAAACTTTGATGACGAAGGCCCTAGGAGGATGCCTAAGCATCACCGTGGACTTTTGTGACGGTGCTGAAGTAATAGTGGCTGAATTGGTGGCTCGATTCCTTACTCCTGCCTACCTAATTTTGATTCCAATCTTCACTAAGAACCCTAATTTTAATGGCTCCTATAAGTTATGGTAGCTAACTTTCCTATGAGTTGATGTGGTTCTTCAATAATCCAACTCAAATGGTCCTTCGCAAGAATTTTTCCAATTCTGAATCCTCATCAAGGCTGCCGAACACAAGAAAATGCATTGCAAAGGAGCTTGCATGGATCAATTGCTCAATTATGCAAAGGTGCTAACACAACAAGACGACCAACAATCTAAGGATCAGAAGCTGCAATGCAGAAGGGAATTACGACACCATTGCTCCAACCAACAAGGGAGAAATCAATCGCCGACCGTCGAAGGCAGCAATAGCTATCGTATATCTTATTGCAAGGCCGCACTCATAGCAAAAAAAACCAGCAAGGGAATAACCAATCGTAACCAAACATTTGACATTGTTACTAACGACGCCGCTTCACGATCCGATAGTGGTGATGTGGAAAAAAACAACATGGATAATACAACGGTAGAGCAAGCAAGCTTAATGATAAAACCACATACGAAAGGAAAATTTTGTCGAACCAAGGAATGTTGCTTCAACTTCCACCACAATCCTGCCAGCAAAGGAGAAACAACAATGCTGTGATCGACCAACTCTCAATTATTCTATGGCAGGAACAGAGCGGGGTAATAACTTGAAGGAAAGAGCCCCAAGGAAGTAGCAATAGCGAATGCCGCTCTAGAACTTGATTCCATCAAAAATTGGCAATGGATCGAGAAAACACAAAGAGAAAAAATCCAGACTACCACGTCATACACTAAACCAGCATCGCTACTCAAATGCGAGTAGCTCCACGACTGCAATGGCTCTAGCTGCACTGCCTAGGGATTGCGGAGCTCTGCAAGACCACCGAGGAGAAGAAAATTAAATCGGGAGAAGCCATTGACAAGGCCACCGCAGCTCGCTCCGCCGCCAACGATCACTGCCAACAATCAACTTAGTAAGCGAAGAAGATTGCGGCTCCAGCCTTGTATACACTTGCTGCAAGAATCCGATGAAGACAAAATAAACCGCATACCAGAACTTGAGCATACCAGAACATAAGAGGTTCATCCACTACACACGTCACTGTGCCAAACTTGGCAAGAGACACCACTGCTCGTCCGCTCCAGCAGCCACCTTCAACCGAATAACGAGTACAACCTACCGTGTTCTCTACCGCAGCCCACTGCAGCTACAATACGGATAAAAATAGAACAAAAGAGAAACTGCTTAGCCGCAACCCACACTTGTCGGGGCTCTGCCATACACCGGAACACAAAAAGAAAATTAGGAGAGGGATCCAATTGAGGGGCCATCTGTTACCCGGCCACCAATACATGACCGCCATCCGATACAGAACCACCCGTACTCGATACAATACATCAATCATACTTCGCCGTATTTCAACAATATTTATACGTAGTTGCTTCTATACCTTGTGCTCTACCACATATTCTATTATATATTCTATTGTGTACCATATTGTACTCTGTGTTTTATATTCTGTATACTATATCCAGTACTGCAACAATACCATATTAATACTGTAATATGCTATATTCGTATCCATATCCATACAAAATCCACCACCGTATCTAGGCTATATACATCCAAAGTGGATTGTATTTGGATCGTCTTTGATTCATATATGGACCTTCTCTATACCTTATAACATTAGAATTTTGAATATTCTTGATCTTTTTTAGATGTTTCTAAAATATTAAAAAATACCTATTTGATGCTTGTAAGATGCTTCTACATGTAAATTTCTATTAGATCTTCTATATTAGCAATATTTTTTCTACTAATACAACTTTTCTTATACTTAGCATCTTTTCTCCTAATCTTTTTTAATAATTGTACTTGACATTCTAATTGTATTGTTTTTATTCTAATACAATTTGTGAGGTGATTTGGTGACTTATACCAAATCAAACAATATTATGAAGGTAATTGGCACATATATGATCTAATCTGCAATGCCACAATTGTCTAGAAATCCTAAAGTAAGCTTGAACTGAATTTTCCAATATAGGATGTATGAGAATGTTGGAAGCCACGAGATTATTTTTTTTGAGTTGAAGATCCAAAGTCAAAGATACACTTAAAAAGACAACATTTGAAATAGAAGGTGTACCTTGGGAGTTTGGTACATTTTTGGGTGATATCTGAATCGGCTAGAGTAGAGTTGACTTGGACTAGTAGAATGGATTATTGGCTGCTTCTAAAAATGCTGCAGCATGTTGTTGTAGGATTAACAATGACCATTCATAGAGGATGTTGACAACAACTAATGTCATTGGAGCATTGATGTATAGAATTAGGCTTAGGAAGCATGCAATGTCCCCTATTAGAATTGACAAGAGTTGAATAGCAGGGACATAATAATGAGCCTAATTCAGAATTGGAACAAGTATAGGCTGAACAAGGATGTAGATACTTTTGGCTATTGGAAGCTTTTGGATCAAAAGACCAGACCAATTCAAGAACACAATAGAAAGTAGTGTTCAGCCAAACTAATCCAATGGAGCTTGCATGATTGATGGCTAGAGGTGGAATGATTATAATGAGATGCTTTTTATTTTTTACAAATAAATTAGCTAAAGCTGAATATGTAAGTAAAATAGTAGTACCATGTAAATATAGATTATCAATGAGTGGACATTGTGACATGGTTATATTATCTATGTCAAGAATGTAACATTGGTAAATTTTAATGAGTATGCCACCTCCAATATCATCATGTTCTTGCATTAAAAATATTTTTTTTACAAATTTGATAGATATAATATACTAGTATGACAAATAGTGTGGCCATTAATCATGCATACGTTGACTTTTCTTTTTCCATATATAAAAAATATTATATTATTACCAATATACACTTTATTTTTATCAAATGATAAAGCTTAAAAATTAATGAATTATATTTTGTCATGATTTTTATTTTGAATATTTGTGGTCTTTTGAAGGTTGATTTGATGATAATCAAGGTTGCTACTTATTTTTAATCTTACACCTAACAAAGAAGACTTGAGTGTTGAAAGAAAAGCTCTTCATTGTAGTTTCTTTGTAAAAAAGAATCACAATTAAAGTTGGGAGTATTCTCTATTTATCAACCTTCATTTTTTGTATTATATATTTTTCTTATAAGTAAGCTTGTGTACAAACTTTACTAGTAAAATATGTATTTTTTAATACAAGCTATATTATATTAGATATTTTTAATGTGCCAATATAAAAAAATATGGAGTTATTAACACAATCTTAAATGGCTGCAAGTGTAGCATGATTCTTTTTTTTCCATGCTTAAATTTCTAATTGATTTGATGGTATTACTATATTTGCTTCTTAGATAGGTATTGGTACTCTTTTGTTTTTAAAAACCAACTTTTATATTTTTTCTATTTTGAACTTCATTTATATCTTTTGCTTCCATTGATATACCAAGTGTCATTGAATTTTGGCCATTGTTTGGTGGTGAGGCTATTAGAAGCCATAATCTTAAGAGAGGATATATTAGTGCTCTAATTTTTGTACAAAATATCTTAAGTGCAATCCTTTTTCTTATGAGCTTTCTTATATTTTTAGTTATCTATTTTTATTAAACTTGTATTCAATTTTGTTGCTCTAATACCATATAAGAATTATAAGAGTGGTAAAATTTCTTTGTTTATAATTTTTTATTAAAAATAATCCTTAAAGGTTACAAATTATATCCTTTGAGAAAGTTGACTTGGTTGTGACTCCTAAAAAAGATGTAATGGAATATGATTCAATTCTATTATAGTTTACAAATAATGATTAAGTAACTCTATTCATTGCAATAACTCATCGCTGATTACAAGAACATCTACATTAGATCTTCTACTTCATTGACCAATGCCACATCTAAGAGAATCTTTATTAGGATCTTATTTTCTATCATTGTACTATATCAACTTCAGATCCAACTCGGAGGTCATGCCCCAAATCAGCAAACATGTTCAATCTCCCACAGCTCTTGAATCCAAATGGCCACCACTTATGCCTTAAAAGATTCACCACCATCAGTTTCTTCATTTGTTCTTCAATATTTTATAAACCAAAAAATTATAATTAATAAAAGTATGATATTTAAATACTTTAATTAAGACAATTTTATGAAATTAGTTAAGATAAAATTCTACTCAAGAACATTGAGTGACAACAACCACATTAATATATTAGAGTACATGTTCTTAGATTGAAATATAAACAATAAAACAATTGTAATATGCAAAATTATTATGAAAGTAGAAACAATAAATAAAAAATTTCACATATAGAGATACACTTCAATTGGACACAAAGACACATTTACCTCCAATGTTGTGTGTAATAGAAAAATTAGTTCATTAACCATAATTGTAACAATAACCATTTAAAGCAATGGTAAGAATTCATCTAGTGAGGAATTGAGATGTTCCAGTCTTATCACCCTTACTAGATCAATCATGTATAATTATAATGTTTATGGTACATTAACTTAAATTATTCTTTATAAATTTATTTTATGATTCTAATAAGATATCATAGTATAATTTTGTGAATTAGTTTTTGATATAAAAAATTCTAAAAAAATATTAAATAATCACAAGAAAAAAAAAACTTTGAAGAAGAAATTTGTCATAGAAATTGGAGCACCAATAATCTTATCTTTTCTTCAAAATAACTAAAAATAGTCTTTTAACTAAAACATTACCAAAATTTGATAGCTCTTCGTATACAATTTGAAAAAAGAAAATTCAAATGAAATTCAAAATTGAAGAATTATGGAAGTTAGTATCTAGCAAAGACAAAGAGTCAACACCAATGCTAGAAGAAAATATGAAAATGTTGACATCACCAAATAATTAAGTTATAATTACCACGTGGAAAAACCAAAATCATGGTACATTAAATGTCATATAGAATTTTATAGATAATTCGATAATTTTTCATGTTAGAGCATGCAAAATGGCTAATAAATCTTGGCTTGCACTTAAAAATATCTATTCTTCAAGTGACATTATTACCTTTGAGTTATAATAAATCTCAACTAGTTGAAAGTTTATTTTAGTTCACTACTAATGAATTAATTGTAGAAATCCTAAAAGAAATTAGTTTTTATTTAAATTGTGAGTAATTCACCCTTAATCTCCTTAATTTTCCCAAGTATAAGACAAATAACCTCCATTACTTGAATAATTTTTTAAATTTATAATAAATAAATTAATTATATAATTTTCATAAGTTATAACTTCTATTTAATTTCTAATTAAATCAATATATATTCTTCTTAAATCACTCAATTAATCAATCAACTTCTACCATTAAATCATACCTATTATGATAAGTCATTCATAAGAAGCATGCCCAAAATTTTCTTTTCATAATGATATTTTTTAATTTAATTTATTTTTATTTTTTATTTTTTTGAATTAATATTCATTCATCAATATGAACTCATCATTGAATGAATATTCATCTAAATATAATAATTCATCCAAGTATAAAAATTAATCTAAATAATTTTTATTCAATTTTAAAAAATTCATTCAAATTCAATTATTTCTAATTAATTTTTAATTAAATCACTCTATACTCTTCTTAAATTACTCAATTAATCAATCAAATTCTACCATTAGAGTCAAATAACTTTGTATAGTTCTCCTTCTCTTTTATGCAATAGCCACATCTGATTATTGGAACTTGGTATATTGCTACGTTTTAGTTTATTACCATTTTGATGAATGTCAAAGGGATCTTCCAAATTGATAGTGTTGTTGTCAATGAGGTTGGTGTTTTTAGGTCGTCTTTCTTCATTGATCACAAGCTTGAATATCCAAGTTGAAGTTGTGATGTCTTGTTTAAATTCATTTATTTTTAATTGACTTTTTATTTTATTTTATTTTTAATCTTTGTAAATAATAGTATTGCTTATATTGATGTATGCAATATTATTCTTTGCTATGTTAGTAGGTTCTTTCCTTCTTGATTTGGACTAGTAGACACTTGCAATCAACTCTAAGAGGATCTTAGAATTGTTATTGGTTGGTATTTAATTAATAAGTCAAAATGGACAACGCCATGTCTACATTGTTAGAAAATGGGATATTGGAGATTAATTTTTATAAAAACCAATAAGTATAAGCCATCAACCAACACAGCAATAACAACTCATGAAAATCAAAAATAAAAATAAAAATAAAAAACATCAAAAAAATACATCCATTCTTTTATGCTTATATTTATCTTATACAAGCATATTGTTCCAAAAAATTGTCCAAATTGGGTGCAAGAAAAGATCTTATATATTTTATTGATACGTATGCAACTCATTACTTGGCTCACAATAAAAGCCAATTTATTAATTTTGAACCTTTATCCCAAAAAAAAAATTGAGTGCACATTGGCAATGCTAATACTCTTTTAATTTATAGCTAAGGCAATATGAATATTTCTATACTCAATAGAGATACCATTTAGATCATTAATATATTATGCATCTCTAATCTACATAAGAATTTATTTTTTATCACTGATCATAATGTAAGAAGAAGTGGCATATCAATAAAAAAAATTGTATGTGTAGACTTCTTATTGAAGATAATTCTACCATAGCCTTATGCCTACTTCAAAATCATTTGTACATCCTTGGCGATATAATATTACATAACAACAAAATAGACTACAACTTGACTATTGATTACTACTCAATTATTAACTTTTATATTATTGCAATTTCCATTAGTCAAAAGAATCCATCCTTGCTTCTAGCGTGAATAACTTTACTTCCATATATACTTTTACAACACTCTTGTTTATATGAGTCTACTTAGAACAATGAATTTGGCCTCAAGTCCTCTGATCTTCTTTAGAGCATTGACCTAATATTGTATCCTATTAAAACTTGGTGGTGCAAGCTCATAGAACTTGCCCTCAACTCGACTCCCAACTTCTTTTTTTCAACTCATGGTGGTCCTAGTTCTACTTCATGACAACAAAAAATGGAGTTTCTACCATATTAGCACTTAAAAGACACTCCTCACAAGCAATTTTCTTTTGTAGTATATACCTATTCAATTAATACTCTTCCAAACTATAATTATATACTATTTCAAAAAAATTCTTTTCATTTGTAGGATCGCAAGTTGAAGCATATTAGTACCAAAAGTTTACAATAAGTTATCACTAATAAGTCTATTATGAACTTATCTATTAAGTAAGTTCTTCAATACTTATATCCAATATGTCTTCATGGAAAGCAAACTGTGATAAAATTCCTAGAAGTGACTACAAATTGAGCTACTCAACTTCTTCAATTAATTCATTCAGATTTAAGTGGCCGTATCATCTCACCCACTTTCTCCAAGTTTGAATATTATGTCACATTTATTGATGATTTTTTTTATTTTATACCATGCTCTAACTTCTTAATTACAAGAGTAAATACTTTCACATTGTTGTGTTATAACACAATTATATGGTGAAAATATAAATGAAAAAGATTTTATTAATATTTAATCATCTTGGATGTTAGAAACAGTGGCCAATTCCTGTGCCAATATTCAGGGGCCAGTTAATGTCACTCTATTACAAGCTATATCACCGTACGTGACATCAGCAAAATGCTCCACCAGCATCATCAAACCAAGTACCCTTCGTACCAGTGGGGCAACTAGGATCATTTTCTAACCCTACATGGAACAAACCTAGTAGATATATATCGGTGGAGACACCCAATATGCCTGATGGAAGGTGCAAGAAGACCACTTCGTTGTTTTTGTTACAAACATATTGATCATTATGCTATTGAATATCCCAATCCCAGAGCCAGTGACGATTATATGCCAATGTGTGGAAATTGCAAATAGTCGAGGTATACTTATCAGCAATATAATGCTCCGTTCAATTTCAATAATCAGGATCAATAGATCCAAAGCCTTGGAAAAATTGAGGAGATAAATCGAGGTCTTCAAGATACTCTAGTGAATCAGGTGGAATGTGTCTAAGCCATTTTTACTAAGAGTTGAGAAAATGAGAAAGGACTAATTCAATATTTGGGTGAGCCTAATGCGAAGGGCCAATTTGACCCAATTACAAGGACATCCAATCAAAGTCCTGTTATGGGCCTCTTACCTAGTATGAGACCTGATTCGGTTGGGCAACCCAATGAGATCCCGATTACGGAGGCTTCAGTTCCATTTCAAGCTATTCTGTTTTCTATGCCGTTTGGGAGAAACGTCTTTTTTGTGGGAAGATCTTCTTAGAGGAGGGAATTCCATAGAAGCGCAGTCTGTTGTTCCAATTCCGAGTCCAGGGCGGAAGAATAGAGGACCTCATGGAATTAAAGGAAAATAGAGGAAAAAGAAGAGGGCATTAAGAGATCGGGATTTTGAGGTTGAAGAGTTAGCTTCAAGCTCCTTCAAAAAATAAGAGACTTGGTTTTCATAGGATTTGGAAAGACTTTGCAATCGTTGTTCAAAGTTAGTGTTTGTATTGGTGATTTGGATTTTTTTTCAATAAAGTTAAGGCTAGTACTCTTAACTATTTTGTAAAATTAGAGAAACATCTGTGGTGTTAGGGACATAGTCCTTAGAACCTTCTAGAGACAAGTTTCTAGAACCTTCTAGAGACAAGTTTCTAGAACCTTCTAGAAGCAAGTCTCTGGAACCTTCTAGAAGCTTCCTAAATAGGAGTATATATTGAGATCGAGGCTGAAGAGTTCTTCAGTCTCGACAACACATCTCTTGGAGCTCTAGCTCACCTCTCTGGTGTTGTTCTTCTATTCATCTGATTAATCTAGTTCTTGCCAGTTCTTCTTGAACTTCTTGGTAGATATCAAGTTTGTATTCTGTGTCCGTGACAATTTGTCGAGACTTCACTCACCTCAGATATCAGAGCTAGTTTCTTCTTTGTTAGAGTGTGGATTATCCCTCTGCTTGGAAGTGTACTAGCACTTTAGAGGTTGCGGATTACCCTCCTCTAAATTAATACTTCTTTTGTTGCAATATTGGAGTCTTATTCTTCTTGGAGAGAGTGGATTACCCCTTTTCTTGAAGCTCTTAAGGCATTTTAGAGGTTGCGGAGTACCCTCCTCTAAACCAATACTGTCTTCTTGTAGAGTCATTTCTGTCCTTCTCTTAGAATGGTCGGGGGCTAAGACATTAGTATGACGAAAAGTTCAAAGTCCAAGTTAGATGCTATCATGAATGCCCTCGCTACGTTATCGCAAAGAACTGCAAAGATTGAAGGAGTCGTGGCAAGACTTCATAATGATGGAGCATCTGGGATGGCACAATCTAGGTTGCACCAGCCTTAAACTTCTACACTTGGAGAAGCAACTTTGCCTCAAGTTCGACAAGCACCACTGATTCTACAACATAAGGAACCCCGAGTTAGCCTTCTGGACAAGTTCGATGGTACACGTTCCAAATTTCGAGGATTCGTCAACCAAATCAGGTTGATAACAGTTTTACAACCCGAACGCTATCCAACGGAGGAGTCACGTGTTGGGCTTGTTGGAACCTTACTTATAGGACAAGCTCTATCATGGTTTGCTCCTTTGTTTGAGAAACGATCGTCCATATTAAACAACTTTGAAACCTTTTTGGAGGCGTTTGCGGAAGCATTTGGTGAACACGACAAGGTTCGATGGGCTACAACAAAGATCCGATCACTACGACAAGGGATGCGTTCTACATCAGTCTATGCATCGGACTTCAGGCAATTAGCATGCGACATCAATTGGGACGAAGAAGCGTTGATGAGTCAATTCTATTGGGATTTAAGGGACGATGTGAAGGATTTGCTGTTAACTCTTCCTGATCCGCAAACGCTCAACGAAGCTATTAGCCAAGCTGTGAAGTGCGATAACCGCCTATTCCAACGTCGCCAAGACCAACGTTCAAGACAACATACGGTTCGCCACACCCCAACTATGTCGGCAAGGAGCGTGAATTCACATTCAAAGGTAGAAGACATGCAAATTGATGCGATACATGTCAAATCTCTTACCCTGGAAGAAAAAAAGCGGCGTATGGAGGAAGGTCTATGCTTGTATTGCGGTGAAGAAGGCCACAAAGTTGGAAACTGCCCCAAGAAGCAAAATCGACGTATTATCAAGACTAGGGGCACGTTTATTCAGGAAAACGAGGATGCCCAGCCACAATAGGAACCGTGCGGTTGGACAGTGAAATATCGCAACAACAACCAGGTTCCTTTCTTTTCGCTCAACCTGCCCTTTGTTTTACAATCCCTTTGTTTATTGGCCCTCAAAAACTGAGAACCTTAGCATTATTAGATTCAGGAGCATCTGCTTGTTTCTTAGACGAAGAATTTACAAAGCGTCATAAGATCCCTTTAGTACAAAAATCCAAACCTGTTTACGTCGAGGTCATAGATGGACGACCTTTATTGTCAGGTAGTCTCATCCATGAATCAGAACCTATAGAAGTGACGTTTAAGGACCATAGTAGTCATATTATTTTCAATATTATTAGAATCCCATCAAATTCTGTTAGTCTTGGTCTTTCCTGGTTGGAAAAGCATAACCCATCCATAGATTGGAAGTTGCGAAAGATGACCTTTCCCACAAAACCACCCAAGAGCAAGCCTAGTAGAAAACCCCGAATAGAGAAATCCTTATTTATTGGAGCAAGAGCATTTATAAGATTGTCCAAGGGAGGCACACCGTTTGTCATTTATGCGGCTCCAACTACCGGGGAGAAGATCTCGACAGCAAGTATATCGGAGCAATATAAGGATTTTAAAGACGTGTTTCAAAAGAAAAATGCCGACATGCTACCGGAACATAGACCATATGATTGCGCCATAGACTTACAGGAAGGAGCACAACCGCCTTTTGGCCCAATCTACAATCTATCACAGATGGAGTTGGCGGAGTTGCGAAAGTACATCGACAAGAATCTAGCCAAGAACTTCATCCGTCATTCAAAATCGTCAGCTGGAGCATCTATCTTATTTGTGAAGAAGAAAGATGGCTCGTTGCGGATGTGCGTGGACTATCGAGGCTTCAACAAGGTAACAAAGAAGAATCGTTACCCGTTACCCTTGATTTCTGGTCTCTTAGAACACCTTGGATGTGCAAGAATCTTTACAAAAATTGATCTAAGGGAAGCTTACAACCTCGTACGAATCAAGGAAGGAGATGAATGGAAGACAACGTTCCGTACAAGGTATGGCCATTTTGAATATAATGTCATGCCCTTTGGTCTTACCAATGCTCCAGAGGTCTTTCAACATATGATGAATGACATTTTTTGAGAGTACCTTGACGATTTTGTTGTCATCTATTTGGATGATATTTTGATATTCTCCAAAAATGAAGAAGAGCATGAAAAATACGTTCGTTTGGTATTGGAGAAACTACGCGAGTGAGGACTATATGCCAAGTTAGAAAAGTGTTTGTTTCACCAAATAGAGATGGAATTTTTGGAGTTCATTGCAACTACGGAAGGCTTGAAGATGGACCCCAAGAAGGTGGAAGCAATCGTGTCCGAGGAGGTTCCGAAGACGGTTAAAGACGTACAATGCTTTCTTCGTTTTGCCAACTTCTATCGGATCTTTATCAAGAATTACTCTCAAGTTGCTGCTCCTCTCACTCGGTTTACATGCAAGGATAAGCTGGAATGGGGACCTCTAACAGAGAAGGCATTTCAAAACTTGAAGACCGCATTTACTATGGCTCCAATCTTGGTACATCCAGACTTTACAAAGGCCATCTATTTAGAAACTGATGCTTTGGATTTTGCCTTGGGAGTTGTACTTTCACAAATGGGAGAAGAAAAGAAGCTCCATCTGGTTGCATTCTATTCTTGAAAGTTCTCTGCTGCTAAAATCAATTATGAGATCCACGATAAGGAACTTCTAGCTATAGTGGATTCTTTCCAAGAATGGCGTCACTTTCTTGAAAGAGCTACACATCTAGTGACCGTATATATAGATTACAAGAATTTGGAGTATTTCATGTCGGCTCGAGTTTTAAATCGACGTCAAGCTCGATGGAGTATGTTGCTATCTAGGTTCGATTTTATTATCACTTATCGACCTGGAAAGTAGAAAGGACTATCTGATGCCTTATCGAGGAGATCATATCTTGTACCAAAGGCTGGAGAAGCAGCATTTGATCAACAATGTATGACATTATTGAAGCCAGAGCAATTTCAGCTTTGCGCTACTATTATGCCAATTGATGCTGACTTCCTAAATCAGGTACGTGTCGTAACCATTGAAGATTCAATAGCCATTGATATTAAGCAGCGTGCCAATGACGACAAGTTCAAGGTGGAGGGAGATCTTTTATATTTTGAAGAGCGGTTATATATCCCAAAAGGACCAGCACGACTCCGAGTTCTTCAATCTCGCCACGATTTTCCAGCTGCAGGACATTTTGGATTCAATAAGACCTTGGAGCTTATTTCTCGAGATTTTTGGTGGCCCTAAATGTGGAAGGATGTGAAAGATTTTGTCCTCTCCAGCGACATCTGTTCAAGATCCAAGAATCCTTGGCATCGCCCTTATGGACTCCTACAGCCATTGCCGATTCCACGTCGACCATGGTCTTCAATTTCCATGGACTTCATCACGGACCTGCCATCATCGAACTCATTTGACAGCATCTTTGTCGTGGTAGATCGGCTTACAAAAATGGCACACTTTGTGCCTTACAAGAAGACATCGTCCAGTGAAGTCACAGCAAGGCTCTTTCTCGATAATGTGTATCGATATCATGGACTACCAGATGATATCATATCAGATCGAGGAACCCAGTTCGTATCAAAGTTTTGGAGATCTCTCTTTGAGATACTGAAGGTGGATATCAAGCTTTCTTCGACTTTTCATCCTCAAACTGACGATCAAACGGAACGAGTGAACCAAGTCTTGGAACAATACTTACGATGCAACATCAACTATCAACAAGACGATTGGACCACATATCTGCCACTAGCCGAGTTTGCATATAATAACACCCTCCATGCATCGACTCAATACACACCATTCTTTTCCAACTATGGGTATCATCCAAAGCATGATTTATTGAGTCCATCAACAAATAACAATCTAGCAGCTGAAAGATTTGCGAAACAACTATCAAAGCTTCAAAATACGTTGAAGCTTCAATTACAATCCGCTCAAGAATCCTACAAGGCGTCTGCAGATAGATTTCGGAATCAAGCACCTACTTTCAAAATTGGAGATAAAGCATGGCTTCTTCGACGGAATATCAAGACCAAGTGACCATGTGATAAGTTGGACTATCGAAGATTGGGACCATTTATCATCCAAAAGCAAATCAATCCAGTGGTGTATTGTTTGGAATTACCGGCTTCTATGAAGGTACATCCAGTCTTTCATGTTTCTTTGTTGGAGCCTTATCGAGAGTCATCTTTTCTTGGAAGAGTGCAATATTTGCCACCTAGTATTGAGATCAAGAACCACGAGGAATACGAGGTTGAAAAGGTGCTGGATTCTCGGCGAAGGTGGGGCAAGTTGGAGTATCTTGTTCATTGGTGCGGCTACGACATTAATGAGCGAACGTGGGAGCCAGCTGAAAATCTCACCAATGCGCCGCAAAAGGTACAGGAGTTTCATCAACAACATCCTCATAAACCTAAGCCGGTTCGACAATAGCTTCTTTTTGAAGCTTGCTCACCCAAGAATATAAGAAAGAGAGAGAGCACCACCAAAATTCGTAGTTGATGTAGTTATTTTCTCCAAGATAAAATAGAATTTTTTCAGTAGCCATAGTTTGGTCTTCTGATATGGATAGCCAAGAGATAGATATTATGTCAGTCAGATTATCTCAACCAACTAGTTCACGAAGGCGACCCCGAGATGAAGAACCACTTGTACTATGACGACGACGGAGGATACCAAGTAACCGATCACTGGTGATTGTATTTGAGTCCGAGCCTGCTTACGATGGTCAACCAGAAGGCATATTTGCAGGACAATTTCACAATGAAGACACAGAAGTTCATGCTTGGTCAGAAGTTGAAGGAGTGGGCCACTACCGTTGGCTTCAAGGGCCGATGAATCACTTACCTCATGAACAACAGTTGGAGTTCATAGCAGACGTTATGCGACAGATCTTCATTTTCTTGCATTGGTACTGATTGACAACAACATTGCTTCTCAGAGACCTCGAAGCTAAAGGAGGGGGTGATGTTAGGGACATAGTCCTTAGAACCTTCTAGAGACAAGCTTCTAAAACCTTCTAGAGACAAGTTTCTAGAACCTTCTAGAAGCAAGTCTCTGGAACCTTCTAGAAGCTTCTTAGTTGGTAGAAGATGTTGGGGACATAGTCCTTAGAACCTTCTAGAGATAAGTTTCTAGAACCTTCTAGAAGCAAGTGTCTGGAACCTTCTAGAAGCTTCCTAGTTGGTAGAAGTTACTTGAGAAGCTTCTTAAATAGGAGTATATATTGGAATCGAGGCTGAAGAGTTCTTCAGTCTCGACAACACATCTCTTGGAGCTCTAGCTCACCTCTTTGGTGTTGTTCTTGTATTCATCTGATTAATCTAGTTCTTGCCAGTTCTTCTTGAACTTCTTGGTAGATATCAAGTCTGTATTCTGTGTCCGTGACATGTGGTTGAAATTTTAGAAATGTCTAGATGGTTGAGTATGCCAAGAGCATGTGAAAATTTGTATTAATCTAACAGTGTGGATAGAGGATATTTGGTCATTAGTGTAAAGAGATATCAAAAGTCGGCATATTGGGGTTGTTTAGGATTTCTATAATATCTGGAGATTTATCGACTGAAATAAGGTGAATTTTAATTTGTTAAGTTGAGGACTTAATGGCGGAGCTATACACAAAGTTGAATGAGAATTAACGGTTGGAAAAGGAGAAATTGCAATTCAAAGTTCGTCATCAATTTTCTAGGCGACGGTCAAGAGACATCAGTGTGGATTTATAGTGTTTTCTTGCAATCTATCTGTTAAATTAGATTGAAACTTCTTGAGCATTTAAAAGACTTGCAAAGACACTAGTGGTAGAAGTTTTATAACAATCGGACGATCAAATTGAGAATTACAGCTTGCCGAAGCTCGCAGTCTAGGTTTAGGGTTTAAAAATTAAAAATTAAAAATAAATAAATAAATAAATAAATAAATAAATAAATAAATAAATAAATAAATAAATAAATAAATAAATAAATAAATAAATAAATAAATAAATAAATAAATAATAAAATAAAATAAAATAAAATAAAATAATACTTATAAAAATAAAATAAAATAAAACTAACAAATAACAAAAGAATTTGTGCTTATAATATCTTGAAGTTATTAAAAATAATGTTTCTAAGCACTTTGTATTGGGATTAAGCTTTTACATTGAAATCTGAAATAGTTTGTATTTAGATGGTTGAAACCCACTAGACTACTTGAATACTTACAAAACATCGTTTTATCTTCCACAGCCAGATGCCCGATGCGTTCTCAAGCAAGATAGCACGTAATACGACAATGTATTCAAAATATTTCATATATGAGCAAAAAATCAAATAAGTTACAAACTCAAAGTTCTGTGCTCCAATCAAAGAAGAAAATACCTCTCTTCTAATTTTGATCAATATTTGGGAATTCATGGTATTCAATGTCAACTTCAACTTATCATGGCATATATTCCTTATTAAAATGGCATTGGAAATGAAAAAAACCATACTCTGCTCAATGCTAGTAGATATATACTCTATGAAGCTAAATTATCAAAACCATACTAAGACAAAGTTGTTATATGAACTACATATCTTCAAAATCATTGTTCTATTAAAAAGATCTCCAATGACAAAATTTATTTTAAATTATGGTATAATCAAAAATTGAATATTACTTACCTTTGAGTCTTTGAAAGTCAATGTTTTATAAAGATTTTGAATCTGCTTTGTATTAAACTTCACAATAAAACTTATGAATGTATATTGCTTGGTTATACCTTCTTTAGTAAAAGATATAAGATTCAAAGAATCACCAATGAAGTGCTTCTTCTTTCAAAAGATGTTGTATTTCAGGAAGAGCATGTGATTTATTCTCATTCTAATACATATCTTTTCAATCTTGCTAATAAAAGTATTTGAGTAGATTTGTATATTTTTCAACTTATGTGCTCTTCTATTTTGAAGCCTACATACATTGACTATGGACCAATGTTTCTTATTTGTCCATTGTCTCCGTCCACTATGGTTGATCTCAATGGTCAATCTTGTTTTTTCTTAGTCCAAGTTTTTGTTCTCCTACTTATTGTTCCTTTTGATCCTCCTCAAATTCCTTTTGGCAACCTTGACATTCCTTTAGCAAAGCTTCCTTCTCACCACCTTGGCAATCTTTTTGCAAAGCATCCTTTTAATAGCATTGAAATCCCTTCTTCTTTGAATGCTCTTGATAGTCATGAGTTAATCATTAATGATTCATATGGTATGCAAGTTGTTCTACTTTTTGCACTAGGTGATACTAGCTCTTTTCTATTATCATCTATACATTGCTTGAATTCCATAGATCTCTTCCAACTATCTCTTTTAAAATCATTTGTGACTTGAATCTCAAAATCATTTGTGACTACATCCAAGGTTTGTTTTGCATGTCTCAATTGCATTACATCACCCAAAAATTTGAGAAATTGGATTTTTTGAGCCCAAGCCTGTAACCACTCATCTCGCCCTGGAAATTAAGCTTTCTTCTTTGAATTGTCCAATCATCAAGGATGCCCCTCGCTAACCAAATGAATTCTCATATGCTAACACAGTAGGGTCCTTGAATTAGGCCACAATTAGCATGTGGCCCAACCTTTCTTTTGTGACCACTATGTTGAACTAATATATGCATGCTCTGGGCCTGACCCATTTGCAGGCCCATAAGCATGCCTTCCATTACTTACAGGGCTTGGTGGACTATTATCTTGAGTATTGCCAAGATTTGCAATCTCCTGCACCATTATATGGATTCTTGACTCAAATTGGATTGGCGACCTGGATGAATGGCACTCTACCTCCAGATACTCTTTACTATTGTTGAAATGTGTGGTCAACTACAGCTCATCTCATTAAAGATCTATTGCGATCTCCAGCACAGAGGCGGAGTACATGGCCATGGCCACTGCTGAGCTGGCGTGGCTACAACATCTACTGCATGATCTCTCTCTGTTTGAAACCCTAACTACACCTATGGTTATCTATTGCGACAATCAGTCGGCTCTTGCCCTCGTGGACACCACGAAATTCCATTCCAGAACAAAGCATATCGACATTCGACATCACTTCATTCGGCAATTATCCGCACTCAACAAAGTCTTGTTTCGATACTGTTCCACACATGATATAATGACAAATTTATTTACGAAATTGTTGTGTGGACCGAAGCTCGCCTAGCACCTGCCATTACTAGGTTTGCTTGGATGAGCAACCGCAGCCTCACCACGATATGGTTTAGAGGGTGTATTAGAACAGTTAGTTTGTGAACCATAATTGTAGAAGTAACCGTTTGAAGCAACGGCAGGAACTCATCCAGCGAGGCATCGCGACGTTCCAGTTGCACCACCCTCGCTGGATCAATCATGTATAAACACAGTGTTTACTGTGTATTAACTTGAATTATTATTTATAAAATTATCCTATGATTCTAATAGTGTGGCTATGGAAGATGTAATAAGAGTGCACACTTCCACAGCTTTAGTGCACGTCATCTAGCATATACGATTCAAGCAAGTAGACATTTTTTAAGTAAAGTGTATCAGTGCGACCCTTCTACGGAATCTAAACATGCCTGTCAATGCCACCAGCAGGCTCGTCCTGGTACATCAAATTGTGATCGAGTTGAGACCTCCTCCTGATAATCAACGTAGAGCACGAGGACGAAGAAAAAAGAAGCCATCATTAAGTATTGGAATCATGTAAGGCTTTACAGAATTTCCTCCACCTGCTTTGGTTCTTAAGGAAAGAACTCTAATGATCTAGTAAAGACAAAAAATCACATGATGAAGTACTCGAGCAAGGCATGGGTTGGCGTTGCCAGAAATTATCTTCAGCCGACTACTACTGTCTAGCTCTAAATTAGTACTGGATCCAAAGGACAAGTTGTTCTTGATGTCTCAGTGCAGTGGTGAAACAACAAAAACGCCTTCTTTTAAAGGAACACAAGATGGTCGAAGAATTTGCAATGATATAAATCTCTGATAACACACCACAACACGCTTAGTAGATGTTTCAAGTAGCAAAACATAGTCTTTACTGAAAGATACATCACATGTGCCATTCAAAAGAAGAAATACTGCATAAACAATCTGTCTTCACACCAAACAGACATTGTAGTAGGAGGAATGTCCAGCAAGTTCAGAATGATTTCATTTATGATTACCTGCACCAAAAAAAACTGCTTCCCTCAATGTCAACTGAGCTAGCGGGAACACTGGCCTGCACCCCGTTTATGGAGTATTTTAGCATGCGGGCGGACAATTGTACCCCCACTATGAGTACCCCACATGAGCACACCCAAGTCGTGAAACTTTGCGCGTATGTACACATTGCTTGCCTCGGCTCTATCAGCAGGAACATAATCTCAGACGTAACAGATGTTAAACATGAGTAGACAAATACGTGATCACTGCCATAGACTTAACACATGCGCCTGTCCGCATGAGCTAGTAATCATCGGTTCGAGGTTTCTCATGCCTTGGTGACAGAAGTCACATCGATTGACAACAGGCACATTGTCAATTATACAAGATCCTGTGAGATAATGTTTCGCTCGTCCCGTGAGAGAATGTGAATGCTCAGGCTCCCTGCTATACCCACAGTCCCCTCCTGCGAGCTTCCTTCAGGTAAGGTAGTCTATACTTGACCTGGATGGATGCAGTGGACGTTGGTGTGGGTGTATCGTTCCTTCATTGAATAAGATCCTACAACTTGTCGCCTTCTGATAATTGGGGTGACTTGTTCCAAACACTGGTTAATCGTGTCATACCTCTCCCTCCCCACGCCGAAACCCCTGCGCATCTCTCACTACTACGCATGCCCACACGTTGAATTGCTGCTCTGTTCCGAGCGAAAGGTGTTGCGGCTGGAGTAGCGGGTAGAGATCTCATTCTGCTCCGTGTGTTCCCTCATAAGATAGTTAGCTGTCTCAACCCATTCGGAGCACGGAGTTGGCTTGTGAGGACGTGGTGGGATCAAGCCGTGAGCGCAGCGAGTTCACTCTGACGGTTCGGATTAACTAAAACGTGGCCTGCAGTACATGCGTCGGGAAGGGTTTGACGGATTGGATCAACAGTTGTTTCGTTTCTAGTGCTGTTATCGGTAAGGATTTGATGGATTCAATCGACAGTTGCTTCGTTTCCAGTGAAAGTGTCGGTAAGGGTTTGTATCAAGGTTTAATCAGCCTCATATCTTTCTGCACTTCGGTGAGCAGTTGCATCACTTGGCTCTGCACTCTCTGTCTTTCTCTTGGTTTTATGTTCTTGGTTGCTCCGAATGGCAATCCGTTTGATTTTTGAAGATTTTCTCGCTATTGTTTTCTGATTGGCCGTGATGACCTTTGTGCCGTTCGATGCCTATGTCGCAGGCTACGTGAAAGAGTCACACCTGCTGCAAGTCACTGTTTACTATGTCTGTGCATGGCTATGTCGTCTTGCGAATGCTTCGGCCATAACTCATTGCACGCACACATGTTGGACGGGATGTGGTATATTGTGTTATTCCGCAATGATGTGATTTGCAGACGTAGGGAACTGAAGGTTGAGAAAGGTGATGGGTGATGGCGTGTTGTCGGTGTTGATTGATCATTAACCAGGAGCAGTAGATTGTGGAGAAATAAAATTGGTGTTAAGATGTCATAATGGAAGAACAAATCAAAGCAACTTTTAGAGAATTACATTTGGATTTAAAGTGCTGTTGTGATGTTGCAATTGATATTCTTTCAAAATACTATGAAGACAAATTTGAAAGTATTACATCATCTGTTTTTTATGCTGCAACATTTCATGGTGTGGAAGATGAAAAAATCATGCAGCTTCTAAAAGAAAATCTTTACACTTGTGAATTAGCAAAGCAACTCTTGAAAAAAATTGAGGGCTTTGATTATAGTTAGGGTAGAGAATTAGATGCTTTGGAACCTTAAATTAATATAAAAAGTCTACAAATTATAAAACACATAACTGGAGGATCTTGTGGAGAAGTCTATAAACCTAAATGGTTGAAACTTTTAAGTGCAACTAAAATAATGAAAATTCCATATGATAATTTTTTTATTAAAGACATAAGCAGTTTAGATGGTCTTACTCATCCAAACCTCATTAAATATTTTTGTGCTTTGAAAGACAATGCTAATATTTATCAAATTTGTAGAAAAAAAGATATTAAGATGATTCAATAACATGTCTTTAAATTGATTGATTTTGAAATGTTAAATATTAAGGTTAGAAGAAAACCAACAACTGAAACGAATAATATGTATGGAACTATTAAATATATTTCTCTTGAGATACATATTCAAAAATATGTTTTTGAAGCAAATGTTAATTCCTTTGCAATGGTATGTTTTAAGATTCTTACCAAAAAAGAACCATTTGATGGTATTAAAACAAAAAAGAAAATATCACAAAAAACTAAAAATAACAAAAGACCAAAATTACCTCCAAATCAGAAAAGATTGACTTAATTGATCAAAGGTTGTTTGAATAAAGATCCTTCACTATGGCCAATATTTCTAGATATTTTTGAAAGATTCATTATTATAAAGAGAGAGATTTTGTATAAAAATTGAGGTATTAATGAATTATTTTTAGATACATCCAAAAGAAATGTCCATAAAAAGGTACTTCTTTAACTTATAGATAATGATTTGCTACTTATAAAGTGTAGACTATTTATTTTGTTAGTTAAAAAATAAAATATTTTTTAAGTTAATAATTTTTATTATTTTTTTTTATGATGATTAGATTACAGAGTGTATTATTATATATTAGATCTATTTTTAATTCTTTTATGAATGCAATATTTTTTTACTAATCTATAATTTTGATTCTTTATGTAAGTTAGTCTACATGAAGAAAAGTTGTTGGAAAGAAAAAAATACTAATTAGAAATAACACAATTATATAAAAACAAAACATAAGCATTATATCTTTTTGGTATGGATGGAATTAGAAAGACAACATTAACAAAGATTGCATTTAATGATGTAAATCATATATATGATGCTTCATGTTTTATTGATAATATTAATTATTATAATGGTAATTATAAAAAATAGTGACATTTAAAAAATATTCAAAGTTGTAAAAAAGATAAGAAATTGGAAGAAGCAAAAAAATTATTGAAATCACTTTTTTTTTAAATAAAACTATCTTGGTTTCAGATGATATTAAGAATAAAAATCAAATGAATTATATAGATTTTATTAATATATTACATACTAGCAATAATAGCATATTAATTGTAGCAACATGAGATTGGAAATCAATAGACCATTTTTCTATTAAGTTTGATAAGATGGACATTGAAGAAGTTGACAAAGGTTTAAGTTTATGATTGTTTGTCACTTATTCTTTTCAATACTAAGATAAATTGACTTCTAAGCTTATGGAAGTTGGAAAAAGAATTGTGAAAGCTTATAATGACTTCTCTTTAAGTTTAAAAGCATGGATGTATTTTTAAAAGAAGAAAAGAAATTAAGATGTTGGAAGCAAGATTTACAAAGATTAGGGGAAAAAAAAACAAAAACAAAACAAAACAAAACAAAACAAAAATTAAAATTAAAATTAAAATTAAATGAAGAAAATAGTGACTATAAGATTTAGAATAATTTAAGAGTAAGCTTTGATATTTTGAGTATTATAGAAATAAATATATTTTTAGACATAAGTTATTTTTTGTAGTATATTTTTTAATAGCATGTTAATAGAAAGAAAATTTTAGTTTTAGAATAAAATAAAAATATTATTTAAAATTAAATATAAAATAAATATTAGAAATATTAATTTATAAATCATTAATGAAAATAAAAATTCATGAAATATAAGATTTTATGATCAATTAAGAGATATGGATTAAAAGATTTTTGAAACTAAAGTAAAATAAAAAGCTACACAAATTTGAGATATAAATATTAAATTAATTAATAAATTTTTAACAAAGATATGCTATTTAACTTATCCAAATAATATGTATATAAATAATAAACCTAAGAAGGTATATTCAAATATAAAAAATATAAAATTTGATAATATTTAGGTTATATAAAGTTTTTAAATTCATAATAAAATAGTGAAATAAATAAATTTTAATTGTAGTTTTGATGGGAAAAAATCTCAATATTCAAATCTTTAATTTTTTTTATATCTTGTTATTTGAAAGTTTGAAAGATTATTTTATAGCATTTAAAGCAATAATATAGTTAATAAAATTAGATGTTCTTGTTTTTCATCTCTTTGGTTTTTGAGTTTTTGTATTAATGCAAAATAAAATAAAAATATATATCAAAATACTACATACTTTTTTATATTAATAATATATTACATTAAATTTTATTATAATATTATACTAATTTTAAAATATTTAAAATATTTTTTTTAGTAAATATAAATATATTTTTTTTAATTCAAGCATTTCTCATACTAAATAAAAACTATTTGTAGACAAGGATTAAGAGTTTGAGAATCTTACAATTAAAAAGAAAAGAAAAGAAAAGAAAATCTTCAAAAAACTTTTATGGTCATTTTTTAATGCTAAAAGCTTATTAAAACTTGAATTAAGAAGATGTTCTAAAATTTAAAAAATTACCAAAAATTATATTTTTTATAAGTTCAATAAAAGAGCTTAATTTAGAATCATATTTAAATTTGGAAAAAATACCAATGGCATATTTAGATTCAGTACCTTTGAAAAAAATTAATATTAATGAATATAATAATTTATTTTATATTTTTCATAAGAATCAAAATATCATAATTATTATTTTGATTTTTCTAAAAGCATATATTTATATTCTTTTAAACCACCAAACTACCTAAAATCAAGATATAGATTAAATCATCTTGAATCTTTAAATGTATTTAAAATGGATATATACTTGGGCTTTACATCATTGAAAATTCAATTAAAAGATTGTATATCATTCATTCAATTTGATATGATATCAAGGACATGAATCTCAAAAAACAAATCTCAATACACTCTTGTGTCACTTGAAAAGACTAAAAAATTACTCAAAGATGGTAATGTATTAAACTAGAATGGCTATTGCTAAAGACAAAAAGATTAGAAAGTCTTGAAACAAGACAAAGAACTAAAAAGACATTGACAAGAGTGAAGAAGGCTTTACTCTTGCCTCCATATATACTCTCTAATTAAAGCTACGCGGTGATATTATATAGAACTTCTAAAACATATTGTCTTTGCTAGTGTCAAGAACAAAGACTCGATGAGGAAAAATATACACCAAACGGCTATCTCGATATAATAAGTCAAAATATAAACAAGTAGGTATATTAAAAGGAAACTGGAATGGCTATTGCCACAAGACAAGAAACTAAAGACTCTTGAACCTGAACTAGAAGCAAGAAAGGAGTTGACAAGAGTGAAGAAGCCTTCACTCTTGTCTCTATATATACTATCTAACTAGGGGCTACGTGGCGACGTTCTATAGGACCTCCAATATGTGTTGACTTTGTAGGACACATGCCTTGACTTACAAGGCAAGTTTTTCTACGTGTGGGCCACATAGTTAGCTTGATCTTCAAGCTAACAACATGTGTGGCACATGGCCAACTTGTTGACCACGTTTCTAATCCAAAAAGTCAATTAAAGACACCTATGAAGTCAAAGCAGCATCTAAGAAGTTTCTAGGAAGCTTCTATATTAAATATTATACAATTAACTTACTTTTATCTACTTTTACTTACTTCTACCTATTTTTATATGTAATTATTAGCTTACATGATTATGGCCGTGACATTACCCCCCCTTCTAGAGACGAGTTCCACGAGGAGCGGTCATCATATGTTGAGGAAATCTATGATGCGACGAATTATATTCGCCACATACTCTGAGCTCTGTTCTCTTCGAAGATGATTGATAGGGCCTCTCAACCATCGGTAGTGTCCCATACCAGGGCGGGAAGACCACCCAGTTATTTGATCATTATTGAGGCCTTCATAACTTCCTTCGAATAGAATATTCGGAACACCATCAGGAGTTTTTCCTACCTCTAGCAAAATCACCAAACATCGAGAGTCCCTTCCCAAATCGTGATACCAAACGCGTTGTATCTCACCATCTGTTCGAGGAAGAACATGTCGTTCTTGAAGATCTTCATCTCGATTGCGTCGTCTTGAAGGTTGTGACAATCGTAATGTCTCATCCGACAGGTCAGCAAACGAAGGTTCTTGAGTTGAATCCGCTGGTTGTTGGCTCTCCATCTAATTAGCGTCACAAATGCAAAGAAGTTACAAACAAGGATAGGAAATTGAATGTTATCTTGCCTCAATCTTGTCTCTTTTATAAGAGAGATTTTCATCTTGGTTTTGATGGATGTTGTTGATGAAAAACTTTGACTTTAGTTGATGCATTTGCTAGATTCCTGGATGGCTCCCATGTGCGTTCACTAATACCATATCCGCGCCAATGAACAAGATATTTCAGCTTATTTTGGCGCCGCCTTGAGTCTAATATCTCTTCCACCTCAAATTCTTCATTATTATCTACTTCTATAGGAGGCGGTGGCATTTGTCTTCTTCCTTGTATATCCACTGTCTTATATGGTTCAAGAAGAGATACGTGGAATACAGGATGGATCTTCATTGACTCTGGTAGATGTAACCGATATGCAACTGGGTTGATCTGTTCAGAAACAGAAAAGGGGCCAAGCCTACGATAGTCCAACTAGTCACAAGATCGAGTAGTCTTGATATCGCAACGAAGTAGCCATACCTTATCACCCACGTTGATCTGTGGTTGCTCCTTACGATATAGATCTGCGTTTATCTTTTGTCGTTCTTGAGCTTCCTTTAATTGTGTCTTCATTATTGCATGTAACTCTGACAACCGATTTGCCATATCTTCTGCTGCAGGATTATCAACTTTTGAAAAATCAAAAGTATCAAGTCGTGGATGATAGCCATAATTGGCAAAGAAAGGTGTTTGTTGCGTGGAAGAATGTACCGTATTATTATAAGCAAACTCTGCCAATGGCAGAAGGGTTGTCCAATCATCTTGTTGGTAGTTGATAGTACACCTTAAATATTGCTCCAAGACTTGGTTTACGCGCTCTGTTTGTCCATCAGTTTGAGGATGGAAAGCCGAAGATAGCTTTATGTCCACTTTTAAAATCTTGAAAAGGGTCCTCCAAAATCTTGACACAAATTGAGTTCCCCTATCCGATATGATATCTTTAGGTAATCCATGATAGCGATAGATATTATCAATGAAAAGCTTAGCTGTTTCTTCACCTGTGATAGATTTTGTACATGGCACAAAATGTGCCATCTTGGTGAAACGATCTACTATTACAAATATAGAATCATAAGATCTTGAGCTTGGAAGATCTGTGATGAAATCCATAGAAACAGAAGACCATGGTTGTTCTGGTATAGGTAATGGCTGAAGAAGTCCGTAAGGTCGATGACGAGGAATTTTTGATCTTGAACAAATATCACATGATTGTACAAAGTCTTTGACTGACTTCTACATTTGTGGCCACCAAAAATCTCTTGATATGAGTTCCAAAGTCTTATTATATTCAAAGTACCCTGCTGCTGGAAAGTCATGACGTGCTTGAAGAACACGTAAACGTGCTTCTCCTTCTGGAACATATAGGCGTCCTTCAAAATATAATAGATTATTCTTGAACTCAAACTTAGAAGGATCATGAGACTTGGAAGAATTATTCTCGATATCATAAACAAGAGGATCTGAGGACATACTGGACTGGATTTGCTTGAGAAAAGTTGAATCAACAGTCAATGTTGATTTCATTGCTCGGAGATGAAATTGCTCCGGTTTCAAGAGGACCGTTCTTTGTTGCTCAAAAGCTGCATCTCCTTCTTTTGGTGCAAAATAAGAACGTCTAGATAGGGCATCGGATAAACCTTGTTGTTTTCCTGGCCGATAAGTGATAATGAACTCGAATCTTGACAAAGACATACTCCAACGAGCTTGACGACGATTCAACACGCGTGCTGACATGAAATACTCGAGGTTCTTGTGATCTGTATACACAGTGACTGGACTAGAAGCGCCTTCTAGATAATGACGCCATTCTTGAAAGGAATCCACGATCGCAAGAAGTTCTTTATCGTGGATCTCATAATTGATCTCGGCTGCTGAGAATTTTCTTGAATGAAAAGCTATCAGATGGAGTTTGTCATCTGTTCCCATTTGTGATAAAACTGCACCCAAGGCAAAATCTGATGCATCTGTTTCCATAAAAAATGCCTTGGAAAAGTCAACACGATATAAGACTGGTGCAGAGACAAATGATGTCTTCAAGGCTTCAAATGCTGCTTCCGCTTCTTGATTCCATTGAAATTTATCTTTACTAGTTAAGCGTGTAAGTGGAGCTGCAACTCGTGAGAAATCTTTGATGAAGATCCGAAAGTAATTCGCAAATCCCAAGAAACATTGAACATCTCTTACTGTCCTTGGAATCTTCCAATCCACGATTGTTTGGACTTTCTTAGAATCCATCATGAGACCATCATTTGAAATGATGTATCCTAAAAAGTCAACTTGAGTAGTGTGAAATACACACTTTTCCATCTTGGCGTACAATCCTGCATCTCTAAGTTTTTGTAATACTTGACGAACATGTATTTCATGTTCTTCGACGTTCTTGGAATAGATCAGGATATCTTCTAGATAGCAGACGACAAAATTGTCTAAGAATTCACGAAATACATCATTCATGAGATGTTGAAAAGCAGCTGGTGCATTTGTGAGTCCAAAGGGCATGACATTATATTCGAAATGTCCATACCTGGTTCGAAACGCAGTCTTCCATTCATCTCCTTCTTTGATCCGTACTAGATTATATGCTCCTCTTAGATCTATTTTTGTATAGATCTTAGCTTGATTCAACTAGTCAAGGAGTCCTGATATCAAAGGTAATGGATACCTGTTCTTGATTGTGATCTTGTTGAGTCCTCGATAATCAACACACATTCGTAAAGATCCATCTTTTTTCTTTACGAATAGAATTGGAGCTCCTGCTGGAGATTTTGAATTGCGTATGAAATTCTTCGCTAAATTCTCGTCAATATATGTCTTGAGTTCAGCCACCTCATCTTGCGATAAACTGTAAATTGGTCCAAATGGTGGCTGAGTTCCTTCCTTGAGGTCGATTGAACAATCATATGGATGATGCTCAAGAAGAATATCTGCATTCTTTTTCTCAAAAACGTCTTGATACTCCTGATATTGACTTGGAATGCCACTTGAAGTCTTTACGTTTTCAGAAATAAGTGCAGCATAAATAGCAAAAGTTGATCCTTCTTTTGCTGCGTATATAAATGCTTTTGCACCTATCAGTACGGGTTTTACTGTATTAGACGTTTAATTTTTTACTTGGTTCGTAGAACTATTAATAACGCTTTTGGAAAAGTCAAGTTTACGCGAATTCCAATCTATTTGAGGGTTATATTTTTCTAGTCAGGATAAACCTAAAATAACTGGATTGGACGGGGATTTAATTATGTTAAAAGCTATGTAGCTATCATGATCGTCTATTGTTACTTTTATAGGATGAGTTTCATGAGTGACATCTCCAGAAGACAAGGGACGACCATCTATGACTTCTACATGTACTGGTTTAGGTTTCTGTACAAAGGGTATTTTACGACTTTTAACAAATTGTTCATCTAAAAAACATGCTGAGGCTCCCGAATCTAATAAAGCAGAGGCTTTGTAATTCTTAGGTCCTAAATATAAGTCTATTATAAAACAAGGAGAGGGTTCTGAGGAGAGGATAGGACCTTCATTAGGAATTGTACAAGGTTCCAGCTGCACGGTCCCTATTGTAGCTGGACGAATCCGTTTTCCGACATGTTATCTTCTTTGACCGTCGTACCCCTCATTTTATAGTTGCGTCGTTTCTTTGGACAATGTTGAGCAGTGTGCTTAGGTTCTCCGCAATATAAACATAATCCTTCTTGACGACGACGAATCTTTTCTTGCTCAGTTAGAGGTTTAAAACGTACCGCGTCAATTTGCATGTCTTCTACTTCCGAATGTACGTTTGGTAAAGATGTTGATGTTGCCATTGAATAATAACGTTGAGGTTCTCGTGAATGATTCTCAGATCGAAATTCAAAAAGTCGATTATCACATTTTACCGCAAAATCGATTGCTTGACTCAAAGTTTGAGGATCAGGTAAGTTGAGCATCAATTTCTTTACTTCGTATTGCAATCCATAAAGAAATTGACTGATGAGTGTAGCATCATCCCACTTGATGTCAATTGCAAGTTGTCGAAATTGTGAAGCATATACTGTTACTGAGCGATTTCTTTGTCGCAGAATTTGGATCTTATTTTTTGCAACACGAGTTGCATCGTGTTCACCATACATAGATCGAAACTTCGCCAAAAAAGCTTCCAAATTGTCCAATATTGGATTTCGTTGTTCAAGAAAAGACGAAAACCACGATAATGCAGAACAAGAAAGTAGAGTGTCAATAAACCTGACTTGTGATCCTGGAGTTGGATAGCTTTGCGGTTGAAGTTCAATTGCCAATTGTACTTGATTGATGAACCCTCGAAACTTTGATCTCGTACCATCAAATTTCTCAGGTAAGGCAATTCTTGGTTCTCTAGTGCTTATAGGGTGTTGTACAATTGGAGAAGGAACGTGATTTGTTGTAGATGTTGAAGCAGCTCCGATCATCTCTATATCTCCACTTTCTGCTATTCTTGTTCTTTCCTGTGTTGGTGAATTGAGTTGATGCATCGCAAGCATTAACTCCCTCATTTGCTCTTGCATTTGTGCCATTGCACTCTTCATTTCAACAAGCTCTGCCATAATGACACTAAGAAGAAAAATTTGTTTGATATTGCTCAAGACAAAAGAAAAGAAAGACTTGATAACAAAGAAGATACTAAGAACAATATCAGTTTAGAAGTGGGTAATCCGCAAATTTCTAATACGCTTATGTCTTGTCAAGAGAAAGGGGTAATCCACTCTTACTCAAGAAAAAACAAAGCTCTGATATTGTAAGTGTACTCTTGTCAATCTGTCAAGGACAAAGACTCGATGAGGAAAAATATACACCAAACGGCTATCTCGATATAATAAGTCAAAATATAAACAAGTAGGTATATTAAAAGGAAACTGGAATGGCTATTGCCACAAGACAAGAAACTAAAGACTCTTGAACCTGAACTAGAAGCAAGAAAGGAGTTGACAAGAGTGAAGAAGCCTTCACTCTTGTCTCTATATATACTATCTAACTAGGGGCTACGTGGCGACGTTCTATAGGACCTCCAATATGTGTTGACTTTGTAGGACACATGCCTTGACTTACAAGGCAAGTTTTTCTATGTGTGGGCCACATAGTTAGCTTGATCTTCAAGCTAACAACATGTGTGGCACATGGCCAACTTGTTGACCACGTTTCTAATCCAAAAAGTCAATTAAAGACATCTATGAAGTCAAAGCAGCATCTAGGAAGTTTCTAGGAAGCTTCTATATTAAATATTATACAATTAACTTACTTTTATCTACTTTTACTTACTTCTACCTATTTTTATATGTAATTATTAGCTTACATGATTATGGCCGTGACAGCTAGATACATATTTTAACTTAGAAAGCAAGTTACCTATATGTATATAACTTAGTTAACTTGTTCCATAAGCTATTAATATGTGTAGTACATGGTTAATTTATTGACCAAGTTTCTAACCTATTAATTAACTACAAACACATATAAAGTTAAAATTGCATCTATAAAGCTTCAAAGAAGTTTCTTTGAAAGATATTATGAAATTAATTTATATATATACATTTACTTCTAACTAAGCATATAAGTAGCTATTTGAATAAATGTATATGTCCATGATACTAATTTCAAATCTAGGGATAAGTTCCATGAGGAACAATCATCATCTTTTGTAGATCCTGACATTCTTTATCTTGATTTTGATGGATGTTACTAATAAAAAGCCTCAACCTTCTTTAATGCATTTACAAAATTCTTTGTTGGCTATCATGTGCATTCACTAATATCATATTTGTACCAATGAATAAGATATTTCAATCTATTTTGACATCGCCTTGCATCTAAAACTTCTTTCACCTCAAACTTTTGATTGTTATCTACTTTTATAGAAAGAAGTGATATTTGTCTTCTTCTTGAGATATTTATTGTCTTATATGATTTAAGAAGAAATACATGGAATACAAAATAGATTTTTATAGACTTTGGTAGATATAATTAAAAAGTAATATAGTTGAATTATTCATAAATAAGAAAAGATTCAAGCATATGATAATCCAACTTATCACAAAGACAAGTAGTCTTGATATTGCAACAAAATATCTATATCTTGCTATCTAAAATGAATTGTGGTTATTCCTTATGATAAGCATTTACAATAATCTTTTCTTCTTCTTGTCACGGACACAGAATACAAACTGGATATCTACCAAGAAGTTCAAGAAGAACTGGCAAGAACTAGATTAATCAGATGAATACAAGAACAACATCAGAGAGGTGAGCTAGAGCTCCAAGAGATATGTTGTCAAGACTAAAGAACTCTTCATCCTCGATTCCAATATATACTCCTATTTAAGAAGCTTCTCAAGCAACTTCTACTAATTAAGAAGCTTCTAGAAGGTTCCAGAGACTTGCTTCTAGAAGGTTCTAGAAACTTATCTCTAGAAGGTTCTAAGGACTATGTCCCTAACATCTTCTACCATCTAAGAAGCTTCTAGAAGGTTCCAGAGACTTGCTTCTAGAAGGTTCTAGAAACTTGTCTCTAGAAGGTTTTAGAAGCTTGTCTCTAGAAGGTTCTAAGGACTATGTCCCTAACATCACCCCCTCCTTTAGCTTCGAGGTCTTTGAGAAGCAATGTTGTTGTCAATCAGTACCAACGCAAGAAAATGAAGATCTGTCGCATAACGTCTGCTATGAACTCCAACTGTTGTTCATGAGGTAAGTGATTCATCGGCCCTTGAAGCCAACGGTAGTGGCCCACTCCTTCAACTTCTGACCAAGCATGAACTTCCGTGTCTTCATTGTGAAATTGTCCTGCAAATATGCCTTCTGGTTGACCATCGTAAGCAGGCTCGGACTCAAATACAATCACCAGTGATCGGTTACTTGGTATCCTCCGTCGTCGTCATAGTACAAGTGGTTCTTCATCTCGGGGTCGCCTTCGTGAACTAGTTGGTTGAGATAATCTGACTGACATAATATCTATCTCTTGGCTATCCATATCAGAAGACCAAACTATGGCTACTGAAAAAATTCTATTTTATCTTGGAGAAAATAACTACATCAACTACGAATTTTGGTGGTGCTCTCTCCCTTTCTTATATTCTTGGGTGAGCAAGCTTCAAAAAGAAGCTATTGTCGAACCGGCTTAGGTTTATGAGGATGTTGTTGATGAAACTCCTGTACCTTTTGCGGCGCATTGGTGAGATTTTCAGCTGGCTCCCACGTTCGCTCATTAATGTCGTAGCCGCACCAATGAACAAGATACTCCAACTTGCCCCACCTTCGCCGAGAATCCAGCACCTTTTCAACCTCGTATTCCTCGTGGTTCTTGATCTCAATACTAGGTGGCAAATATTGCACTCTTCCAAGAAAAGATGACTCTCGATAAGGCTCCAACAAAGAAACATGAAAGACTGGATGTACCTTCATAGAAGCCGGTAATTCCAAACAATACACCACTGGATTGATTTGCTTTTGGATGATAAATGGTCCCAATCTTCGATAGTCCAACTTATCACATGGTCACTTGGTCTTGATATTCCGTCGAAGAAGCCATGCTTTATCTCCAATTTTGAAAGTAGGTGCTTGATTCCGAAATCTATCTGCAGACGCCTTGTAGGATTCTTGAGCGGATTGTAATTGAAGCTTCAACGTATTTTGAAGCTTTGATAGTTGTTTCGCAAATCTTTCAGCTGCTAGATTGTTATTTGTTGATGGACTCAATAAATCATGCTTTGGATGATACCCATAGTTGGAAAAGAATGGTGTGTATTGAGTCGACGCATGGAGGGTGTTATTATATGCAAACTCGGCTAGTGGCAGATATGTGGTCCAATCGTCTTGTTGATAGTTGATGTTGCATCGTAAGTATTGTTCCAAGACTTGGTTCACTCGTTCCGTTTGACCGTCAGTTTGAGGATGAAAAGCCGAAGAAAGCTTGATATCCACCTTCAGTATCTCAAAGAGAGATCTCCAAAACTTTGATACGAACTGGGTTCCTCGATCTGATATGATATCATCTCGAGAAATAAGCTCCAAGGTCTTATTGAATCCAAAATGTCCTGCAGCTGGAAAATCGTGGCGAGATTGAAGAACTCGGAGTCGTGCTGGTCCTTTTGGGATATATAACCGCTCTTCAAAATATAAAAGATCTTCCTCCACTTGAAACTTGTCGTCATTGGCACGCTGCTTAATATCAATGGCTACTGAATCTTCAATGGTTACGACACGTACCTGATTTAGGAAGTCAGCATCAATTGGCATAATAGTAGCGCAAAGCTGAAATTGCTCTGGCTTCAATAATGTCATACATTGTTGATCAAATGCTGCTTCTCCAGCCTTTGGTACAAGATATGATCTCCTCGATAAGGCATCAGATAGTCCTTGCTACTTTCCAGGTCGATAAGTGATAATAAAATCGAACCTAGATAGCAACATACTCCATCGAGCTTGACGTCGATTTAAAACTCGAGCCGACATGAAATATTCCAAATTCTTGTAATCTATATATACGGTCACTAGATGTGTAGCTCTTTCAAGAAAGTGATGCCATTCTTGGAAAGAATCCACTATAGCTAGAAGTTCCTTATCGTGGATCTCATAATTGATTTTAGCAGCAGAGAACTTTCAAGAATAGAATGCAACCAGATGGAGCTTCTTTTCTTCTCCCATTTGTGAAAGTACAACTCCCAAGGTAAAATCCAAAGCATCAGTTTCTAAATAGATGGCCTTTGTAAAGTCTGGATGTACCAAGATTGGAGCCATAGTAAATGCGGTCTTCAAGTTTTGAAATGCCTTCTCTGTTAGAGGTCCCCATTCCAGCTTATCCTTGCATGTAAACCGAGTGAGAGGAGCAGCAACTTGAGAGTAATTCTTGATAAAGATCCGATAGAAGTTGGCAAAACCAAGAAAGCATTGTACGTCTCTAACCGTCTTCGGAACCTCCTAGGACACGATTGCTTCCACCTTCTTGGGGTCCATCTTCAAGCCTTCCGTAGTTGCAATGAACTCCAAAAATTCCATCTCTATTTGGTGAAACAAACACTTTTCTAACTTGGCATATAGTCCTCACTCGCGTAGTTTCTCCAATACCAAACGAACGTGTTTTTCATGCTCTTCTTCATTTTTGGAGAATATCAAAATATCATCCAAATAGATGACAACAAAATCGTCAAGGTACTCTCAAAAAATGTCATTCATCATATGTTGAAAGACCTCTGGAGCATTGGTAAGACCAAAGGGCATGACATTATATTCAAAATGGCCATACCTTGTACGGAACGTTGTCTTCCATTCATCTCCTTCCTTGATTCGTACGAGGTTGTAAGCTTCCCTTAGATCAATTTTTGTAAAGATTCTTGCACATCCAAGGTGTTCTAAGAGACCAGAAATCAAGGGTAACGGGTAACGATTCTTCTTTGTTACCTTGTTGAAGCCTCGATAGTCCACGCACATCCGCAACGAGCCATCTTTCTTCTTCACAAATAAGATGGATGCTCCAGCTGACGATTTTGAATGACGGATGAAGTTCTTGGCTAGATTCTTGTCGATGTACTTTCGCAACTCCGCCAACTCCATCTGTGATAGATTGTAGATTGGGCCAAAAGGCGGTTGTGCTCCTTCCTGTAAGTCTATGGCGCAATCATATGGTCTATGTTCCGGTAGCATGTCGGCATTTTTCTTTTGAAACACGTCTTTAAAATCCTTATATTGCTCCGATATACTTGCTGTCGAGATCTTCTCCCCGGTAGTTGGAGCCGCATAAATGACAAACGGTGTGCCTCTCTTGGACAATCTTATAAATGCTCTTGCTCCAATAAATAAGGATTTCTCTATTCGGGGTTTTCTACTAGACTTGCTCTTGGGTGGTTTTGTGGGAAAGGTCATCTTTCGCAACTTCCAATCTATGGATGGGTTATGCTTTTCCAACCAGGAAAGACCAAGACTAACAAAATTTGATGGGATTCTAATAATATTGAAAATAATATGACTACTATGGTCCTTAAACGTCACTTCTATAGGTTCTGATTCATAGGTGAGACTACCTGACAATAAAGGTCGTCCATCTATGACCTCGACGTAAACAGGTTTGGATTTTTGTACTAAAGGGATCTTATGACGCTTTGTAAATTCTTCGTCTAAGAAACAAGCAGATGCTCCTGAATCTAATAATGCTAAGGTTCTCAGTTTTTGAGGGCCAATAAACAAAGGGATTGTAAAACAAAGGGCAGGTTGAGCGAAAAGAAAGGAACCTGGTTGTTGTTGCGATATTTCACTGTCCAACCGCACGGTTCCTATTGTGGCTGGGCATCCTCGTTTTCCTGAATAAACGTGCCCCTAGTCTTGATAATACGTCGATTTTGCTTCTTGGGGCAGTTTCCAACTTTGTGGCCTTCTTCACCGCAATACAAGCATAGACCTTCCTCCATACGCCGCTTTTTTCTTCCAGGGTAAGAGATTTGACATGTACCGCATCAATTTGCATGTCTTCTACCTTTGAATGTGAATTCACGCTCCTTGCCGACATAGTTGGGGTGTGGCGAACCGTATGTTGTCTTGAACGTTGGTCTTGGCGACGTTGGAATAGGCGGTTATCGCACTTCACAGCTTGGCTAATAGCTTCGTTGAGCGTTTGCGGATCAGGAAGAGTTAACAGCAAATCCTTCACATCGTCCCTTAAATCCCAATAGAATTGACTCATCAACGCTTCTTCGTCCCAATTGATGTCGCATGCTAATTGCCTGAAGTCCGATGCATAGACTGATGTAGAACGCATCCCTTGTCGTAGTGATCGGATCTTTGTTGTAGCCCATTGAACCTTGTCGTGTTCACCAAATGCTTCCGCAAACGCCTCCAAAAAGGTTTCAAAGTTGTTTAATATGGACGATCGTTTCTCAAACAAAGGAGCAAACCATGATAGAGCTTGTCCTATAAGTAAGGTTCCAACAAGCCCAACACGTGACTCCTCCGTTGGATAGCGTTCGGGTTGTAAAACTGTTATCAACCTGATTTGGTTGACGAATCCTCGAAATTTGGAACGTGTACCATCGAACTTGTCCAGAAGGCTAACTCGGGGTTCCTTATGTTGTAGAATCAGTGGTGCTTGTCGAACCTGAGGCAAAGTTGCTTCTCCAAGTGTAGAAGTTTGAGACTGGTGCAACCTAGATTGTGCCATCCCAGATGCTCCATCATTATGAAGTCTTGCCACGACTCCTTCAATCTTTGCAGTTCTTTGCGATAACGTAGCGAGGGCATTCATGATAGCATCTAACTTGGACTTTGAACTTTTCGTCATACTAATGTCTTGGCCCCCGACCATTCTAAGAGAAGGACAGAAATGACTCTACAAGAAGACAATATTGGTTTAGAGGAGGGTACTCCGCAACCTCTAAAATGCCTTAAGAGCTTCAAGAAAAGGGGTAATCCACTCTCTCCAAGAAGAATAAGACTCCAATATTGTAACAAAAGAAGTATCAATTTAGAAGAGGGTAATCCGCAACCTCTAAAGTGCTAGTACACTTCCAAGCAGAGGGGTAATCTACACTCTAACAAAGAAGAAACTAGCTCTGATATCTGAGGTGAGTGAAGTCTCAACAAACTGTCACGGACACAGAATACAGATTGGATATTTATCAAGAAGTTCAAGAAGAACTGGTAAGAACTAGATTAATCAGATGAATAGAAGAACAACACCAGAGAGGTGAGCTAGAGCTCCAAGAGATGTATTGTCGAGACTAAAGAACTCTTCAGCCTCGATTCTAATATATACTCCTATTTAGGAAGCTTCTCAAGCAACTTCTACCAACTAAGAAGCTTCTAGAAGGTTCCAAAGACTTGCTTCTAGAAGGTTCTAGAAACTTATCTCTAAAAGGTTCTAAGGACTATGTCCCTTACATCTTCTATCAACTAAGAAGCTTCTAGAAGATTTTAGAGACTTGCTTCTAGAAGGTTCTAGAAGCTTGTCTCTAGAAGGTTCTAGAAACTTGTCTCTAGAAGGTTCTAAGGACTATGTCCCTAACACTTCTTGAACTTTTTTTAATTGTACCTTCATTTTTGTATGTAGGTTTGACAAACAATTGACTAAATCTTCTACTATAGAATTATCTACTTTTGAAAAGTTAAAAATATCAAATTATGGATGATAACCATAATTGACAAAAAAAGGTGTTTTTTGAATAAAAAAATGTATCAAATTATTGTATGTAGACTCTACCAATAGCAAAAGAATTATCCAATTATTTTGATGATAGTTGATGGTAAACCTCAAACACTACTCCAAAACTTAATTCTCATATTTTGTTTGTCCATTAGTTTAAAAATAAAAAGCCAAAGAAAGCTTTATATTCATCTTTAGAATCTTAAAAAGGATTTTCTAAAATCTTGATACAAATTGATTCTCCTTATTTGATATAATATCCATGATAGCAATAGATGTTGTCAAAAAAAAACTTAGTTATTTCTTCACTTGTGATACATTTTGTACATAGTACAAAAATAAGCTATCTTGATAAAATGATCTACTATCACAAATATAGAATCATATAAATTTAAAACTAAAAGATTTATGATAAAATCCATAAAACAAAAGATCGTGGTTGTTTTGGAATTAGTAATAGCTAAAAAAGTCCATAAGGTTGATAATTAGGAATTTTTAATCCTGTAATAATTGATAAAATCCAAAAAAAATTATACATCTTTGATTGTTTTTGAAATCTTCTAATCCATGATAATTTGGACCTTATTTGGATCTATCATTAGTTTTTGTTATAGGCATATATATTTATTTTAATATTTAATTATATATTTTAAATATTTTATTTAAAATAAGTTATAAAGGCCTCGATAATAATCTAATAATAAGGTGGTCTTTTTGCCTTAGTATGGAACACTATCAATGGCTAAATGGACCTATCAATTATCTTAGAAGAGAATAAACATCAAAGTATGTAGAAAATACCATTTGCTACATCTTGGATTTTTTCAACATATGATGACTGCTTCTCATAGAACTCATTTGTAGAAGGAGGAGTAATGTCATGGACATATATATTTATTCTAATATTTAACTATATGATTAAGTAGAAGTAGATAAAAGTAGATTTATTATATGATATTTTCTAGAGGAGCTTTCTAAAAGCTTCATAGATGTTATTTTGACTTTATATGTGTTTGTAGTTGATTAGTAAGTAAAAAACTTGGTCAGCAAATTAATTAGATGTTGGTAGCTTATGAAACAATGTAACTATGTGATGTACATATAAAAAGCTTGCCTTAGAAGTTAAGATACATGTCTTGCAAATTCAACACGTTTTAGAGAATTTATAGGATATTTTCACGTAGCTCTTACATAAGAATATATATGGAAGCAAGAATGAAGCCTAATTTATTCTTGTCAATGTCTTTCTAATGCTTAGTCTTATTCCAAGACTTTCTAGTCTTCTTATCTTTGAAAATAGCCATACTAATTTGATATTATATCATCTTTGAGTAATTTTTTAGTCTTTTTAAGTGATACAAGAATATATTGATATTTTAGTTCTTTGATGTTTATGTTCTTGATAGTTCTTCATTAGAAATGGCATATCCTCAAAAGTCAACTTGAGTTATGTGAAATATACACTTTTTCAACTTGGCATACAATCTTGCATCTCTAAGTTTTTGTAACACATGGCAAATATGAAATTCATGTTTTTTTGTATTCTCATAATAGATTAGAATATTATCTAAATAATAGACAACAAAATCATGTAGAAACTTTCAAAAAACTTTATTTATGAGATATTGAAAAAGAATTGATGCATTAAATTACATTTGAAATATCCATATTTAATTTAAAAAGAAATCTTCTTATTATTTTATTTTTATACATATTAGGTTGTATGCTCTTCATAGATCTATTTTTGTATAGATCTTTTTTTGATTGAGTTGGTCAAGAAATCTTGAAATTAGAGGTAGATGATACTTATTCTTAATGGTGATCTTATTAAGTCTTCAATAATCTACATACATTTGCAGAAATCCATCTTTTTTCTTCAAAAATAAAATAGGAGCTCTTGTTGGAGATTTTGAATAGCATATGAAGTTTTGAGCCAAATTCTTGTAAATATATTTTTTTAGTGCATCCAATTCATTTTTTAATAATTTGTAGATTGGTCCAAACGGTGGTTGAGCTCTTTCTTGCAAATCAATTGAATAATCATAAGATCGATGTTTTAGAAGAATATCTATATTTTTTTTTGAAAAATATCTTTAAAATCTTCATATTGACTAAGAATATTACTTAAAATCTTTTTACTATTATAAATGGACATAACAAAAGATGATACTATAGCAAAAATTGAAGCTCTTGAATCTAATAAGGCTAAGATTTTATGATTTTTTAGTCATAAATAAACTTCTATTGTAAAAGAAGGTGAGGATCCAAGAAGAAAATAAGACCTTTACTAGATGCGATGTAAGATTCTAATAGCATGGTCTTTATTATAGCTAGAAAAACTTATTTTTTGATACATCATCTTCTTTGGAAACTATACTCTTTATTTTGTGATTACGTTGTATCTTTGAATAATGTTGAGCAATGTGCTTGGATTCTATAGAATATAGATAAAAACCTTCTTGATGATGATAAGTCTTTTTTATTCAATAAGAATTTTAAAATGTATCATGTCAATTTACATAGATTTTTGCTTAAAAAAATAAGCTTCTGAATATTTAGAAAGCATTGTCATGGCTTAACTTGTACTTTTCTTATGAAATCTTTGTTTATAGCTTCTTTCAAAGAATTAATTATCATATACAATGGCTTGAGTAATAAATTATTCTAATAAATTTGCTCTTGATATTATCAACAATAAATTTTTGACATTATCTTTTAATCCATATTAAAAATGATTGATAAGAGCTTTGTTATTTCAATCTACATTGCAAATAATTTTTTGGAATTTAGTAGCATATGTGATGGTTGAACATGATTCTTATTGTAGTGATACAAAATTTTGATCTTATTCTAACAAACTTGTTAGACATACTAATCCTTGCCTCTCTTGTACTTCTAGAAACAAGGCTTCTTGAATTTGGTTTTGAGGTTGATTTACTTGCTTTATTTAACTGCACAACTTCTTGGTGTAGACTTTATACTTCTTTCATATATATAGGAATAGTATTTCTATAATTCATATTATAAATTTCTAAAATTTCTACTCTTAGAATGTTGATAAGCTCATAAATATTTGCAATAGTTGCAAATCTATTCTCATTTCTATTGAAAGTAGCATCTATAATCTTTACTTTCATATGTAACTCAAATAAATATAAAAAATTATTTTAAAAGATAATAATCTATAACCTTTAATATTAAATAAAAATTTCTATAAAGCAAGATAATCAACTTTTTTTACGAAAAAAATTAATGTTAAAAAAAATTATTTATTTAAAGGTGGATAATCCACAACCTTCAAAATACAACAATAGAAGTACGATAATTCACTCATTTCTAAAATAATATAAGAATAATAAGTTAGCATTTTTGTTAAACTATAAAGGAGATGAATCTCAAGGAAAGAAAATCTCAATACATACTTGTGTCACTCAAAAAGACCAAAAAATCACTCAAAGATGGTAATATATTGAACTAGAATGGCTATTTCTAAAGACAAGAAGATTAAAAGGTCTTGAATCAAGAAAAAAAGATTAAAAAGGCATTGACAAGAGTAAAGAAGGCTTCACTCTTGCTTCTATATATATTCTCTAATTTAAGCTATATCGCAATATTCTATAAGACTTCTAACACGTGTTGACTATACTAGACATATATCTTAAGTTGTAAGAGAAGTTAGCTACATGTGCACCATATAGTTAGCTTTTCTATAAGCTAACAATGCATGTGGTACAAAATTAACTTATTGACCAAGTTTCTAATCTATCAATCAACTATAAATACATGTAAAGTTAAAATCCTATCTATTAATCTTCTAAAAAGCTTCTATAGAAGATATTATGAAATTAATCTATATTTATCTACTTCTACTTAATCATATTAGTAACTATTGGATTACATGTGTATGTCTATGATATATGACTATGTATTCAAGCTTTAAAATATTACTTAATGGAATATTAAATCTTAAATATTTAAACTTAACACTACTTTTTTTTGAAGTGAAATGCCAATAAACTTATCTTCTTTTGTATTAAAACATTTGAATACCCCTTTAATGTATTTACTTTAGCTTATTATATTGATATATTTGGCATAATCAAATCATTAGTAAAAAAAATAATACTCGTCAAATATTCTTTTGATTGCATTACATACAAAGAATAATTTTCTTATTCCTTACAAAGCATATTTTCACAAAAAATATATCTATATTTTGATACAAAAATCTTAGTAATTACTTAAAACTATATAATCATTTTTTTAATTTACTCACAATTTGAGGTGAATTTATTAGGTTGATTAAAGATAATTTACAAGAATCAATCTAATAAAGTTATTAAGATAAATGAAAAATAGATAATAGACAATAGATTGAGAATATTCAATTTGCATGAGCAACAAGCTAATACTGTGTAGACAATAGAAGATATATTGAAAGTACTTAATTCACGTAAGAATTAGAGATCTTGAAGTTAGAATTTGAAAAATTAAATTAAAAAAATAAGTAGCTTTTAACAAAATGATGGATAGTTGTTAGTAATTAATTGAAGCATTATAAGAAAAATAATTGGAATATATTTTTTTATTTTTATTATTTATTTCAAAGTTTTATTCAAGAATAATTTTTAATATAGATAATTTTTAAAATTATCATAATATTCTTTCTATTATTTAATTTAAATTAAGTTTTTTTTGTCTTTCTTTTAAATTAAGTTATATGATATTTGATACAAATCTATAGTTAGTTATAAATTACTCCTTATATAAATTTTGACTAAAATTTATCAACTTTAATGTAAAAATATCTATTTTTAAAATTAATAATTACATATAAATATCTAATAAAATATTTAATAACTAATGATGATTTAAAGTGATTAATAAGTTCTTTCAAAAGTAAAGTCAAGTCTAAAGAAAAAAATTCTACCTATTAGCTTTTGGACCTACTAACTTCTTAAGTATAAGAATTTGGACTTTAGACCTATTAAAAAATAAGTCTTTGTTTTTTTAAAATTTTGTAGTAAGATATACTATTAATTTAGATAGTTTTGTTGACCAATTAGCTATTCAACTATAATAATATCTAAAATTATATTTGATAAATATACTTTAAATTTGAATTCCAATATCTACAATTCTAATTGTAATAATTATACTAATAGTTAGTTACAAAGTTGTGCCAATCAAAAGCAATTTTTGTTAATTCACTTGTATTTATTTATAGAAATTTTAAATTATTCTCTACTATTAAACTTTAGATTGTAATGTTCTTATCTACATTATAAAATCTTTGGCATCTTTTGCAAATTAAGATCTAACATTGTTATATGTTTATAAACACAAAAATCTTTTTTAACAGCAAACATTATGGAAATATTATCTTTTTTACTTCTAAGTTGCTTAAGAATCTATTCTACCCAAATTTAGTCCTTTCTAGTTTTCTATACATCTTACTTTGCTAGTGCAATAGGCTCCAATAACAAGTATATTGTCCACCATTGTTATTCTATTTTAACATGACTATATGGAGAAAAAGTGAATAAAATGAATTTATAATTAATATTTTATCATCTTAGTTTTAAAAAAAAAAAAATCATGAAAGCTTTTCATTTTTTTTTTTGTCTTAATAGTTAATAGAATAAAAATAATTAGAGATTTTTCTTTTCACATTACAAAAAAATTTCTACCTAAAAATGACCATAGATTAGTAAATATGAAGTGAACTTAAAAAATAATTGATATAATTGACTCTAAAATAAAGTTTATGATAGAAATATATTACAAAGTCCTTAAGATATGTTGGATTGATAACTAAAAAATAATTATTTACAAGATTCAATCAAAAGTCAAATTCTAACTACAATCGTATATGATAAGATGAAGGGATATTTAAAGGATCAACAAGTAGAATTGGAAGAAAAAGTTCAAGATTTTTTTAGAGGCATAAGATGGATTATATTGGTTTTAGGACGATTTTTAAAAAATTATTCAAAGTTAAGTTTGATATTTGTAATTTAAAATTTATATATTAATATTAGAACTAGTATTTTTTCTTAATTTATGTAATATGTACAACATCTATAATTGAAAATGTTAAGTTTGGAGTTCAAGATTGATTAAGGTTCTTGCAATATTTCAAAATCTATTAAATAGAATTAAGTGAAATTAGATGTGTGGTTAAAAGACTTGAATATCAAGCTATGCAAAAAACATAAGAAAAAGTTACAAATTTGAGAATAAGTAATTATTGCTAGAACTTCTTCATTAACTTTTAAATTGATAATAAAGAGACATCAAAATGGCATTTGGCTCTTTTTTACAATTTGTATGTTGGATTGGGCTAAATTTCTTGAAAATAAAGAAAACTTATATTGGCATTTGCATACAAAAAAAATCACTAATTTAATGATTATATTAAGAATTACAACTTATTAAAGCTTTTTAAGTAGAATTAGGATTTTTAAGAAAATTTCGAAGTTGCAAAAGAATAGAAGTAACAAAAAAAAAAGGTTTGAACATTTTTAAGATTATTAAATAGATTATTTTTAAGAATGTTATGTTGGTATTAAAATATTTTGAAATTAGAATTTGATTATATTATTTTTTAATGGTCAAAACCTATAAAAAAAAATTTAATTAATTACAAAATAAAACCTTACTTTCTACAGCCAAGATCTAAAGAATTTTTAAGAAAATAACATGAAATACAACATCATCCAAAAGGCTATCAACATACTCAAATATTAAGATAGTATCTACCTAATTACCCATACTTACAAGCTTTGCAATATTATCAATCTCAATAGCAAAACCATATACAAATTACTAACCATATTTTTTGTTGGAGACTATTTTTTTGGTTTTTTAATAGTATTTAAGTATATTAAAAGAATATTTTTTAATTTTTTATTTATAGATGTTTTATTTTAGAAATTAGATAGGTTATAATAGTAATAAAGAATTTCAAGTATTTTTAAGTATATTTTAGAATATATAGCTAAAAATAGATATTACTATTGATTGAATTAAATCTTAATTAGATAGGCATACTCAACCTTCAACCTATGGTTTGAAAGCCATGAGGTCAAATCGATAACCAATGCAAGAGTAAAATGGTCAAACCTAACTAATTCACATATTAAGTTGAAAAATAAATGTATAACATCCAGCAATTCCATCAAAAAACTTGTTATAAATCAATTTTAAATTTGAAAAAGTGATTATAAAATTGTACCAAAGTGAGAAGTGACTTGTGTCTCACTTATAAGAAGTCATGATCAAAGCTTAGAAAATAATAAACTATGGCGCCTCATATGTCTTTTTAAGGCCACAATTTTTTAATTAATGTATGGTCAATACCAACATGAAGATAAAATTTTATAACTAATCCAAGCTCTATAAGAAAAATGGAGGATTATGGACTATTTTATTCTTGTGTATTACAACAATAATAAATAAAATAGAATGTCTAAAAAATAGCTACCATTTGAATATAATGATAGAAACTACCTCCTTTATTTAAGCTTTGTTATGTAGTTCTATTCAATTCATAAGACAAAGTTGAGCAAACTAAGCTATATATAGATCTTGTTGGCTTAGAATACAAATATCAATTATTTGAACTTTTGTTATTTATTTTCTACTCAAATAATTTTGCAAGACTATTATGTTAGAGGCAGCTACATTGAAAATTTATATGATCTATTATTTTAAGGTACTATTTGATATGATACAAAAATTAGTGACATTATTTGGATAGATCTAATTTTCTTTTTTCTTTTCATTTATGTATCATTGTATAAGATATAAGGATTATTAATATCCAAGAAAAAAAAATAATAATTATCAAGAAATGACTTAGCTCTTCTAAGACATTAAAGTAATAAATGAGGAAGATGAATAAGATGATTAACCATCCAATAACAATCAAACAATAGGAAAGAAGAGAAATTGTGGCATGGTTCTTAAGTAACTTTTTAAAAAGGTAAAGATCAAACCAACATTATCTTTGAATCCAACAAGAAAGCTTAATAAGTTGTTTTTAGTAACAAACAAATATTTTAAGTTTTTTTGAAATCAATGGAATAATTTGGATAATATTGAAGAAAGATGCAAATACATGGTCATTATATTGAGTAGAATAGAATCCTTTATATTTAATCCAAAATATTTCTTCCAAATTCTTTTGATCATCTTGAAGATCCTTAGAGAAGTAAGTAAAGTAGATACTCTATAAGAATAAATAGTTAGCTTAATCTAAAAACTCTATTGTACAAGTATCTTAATTAATATATAGATTGTTTCTATGAATAAATCAAGTGTATTATAGAAATTTGACTTATAGCTCTAATTAAAGTCCAAATGTGGAATTACTTTATCAAAAAAGAAAAAAATATTGATCATCTCCAAAATAATGGATGCCTATGCCTAGTTCTCTATCAAGATCATGGTTGGGCATAGTGTAATGTACATCATATATAAAAATATAGTGAAGCACCTCTCAATACTTAAAATAGATGAAGGTATCATTAGAACACAAAATACAAATCGTGCAAAGTTTTTTTTTTGTTTCAAAAAAGCAATAACTTCCTGGCAAAACTTATAAAGAAGAAAACAAAATGTTAACAACAACAAGGTGGATGCCACTCCATTTATTAATAAAAAAAAAAGATGGAATAAGCTTAATAGAACTTGCAAGTAAGGTAGATAATATTTATCTTTGTCTTACAACAATATCTCTATCTATTTTCAATATTTTTCTTCTTATACTTGATAAGATGATCACCACTTCTAAATTGGTCTAAATCTTCATGATTGCTCTAACTCTTGTACCAACTTTTATATTCAATAAGAATATGGAGATAATTAAGGAAAAATCTAAGATTACTTTCAAAGGCAATTTGGAAAAAGCTGATATTGAAAACAAAGAGCCAACCTTTATGGAGATTGCAAGAAAGTTTAAAAGAAACAAATGACTAAACTTACAAGTTGTAACTAATATCTAAACTAGATAAAGTTAAATTAAAGTTATAACCAAGAAGAAGAAAAAAATGCCTTATGTGTAAGATAGAAGGGCCATAAAACTTAACAAACCAAGAGCATTGACAAAGATTGAACCCTCAAATAAGAATATCATGTATTAATTAGTATCAAAAATTATTTTTTAATATTTAAAATATATTATTACTAAGCCATTAATTAAGTTGATTATCTTTAATAACTAAAAGTATAATAAAGAATATAGTATTAAATATAATATAGTAGCTAAACAATCTCCTTAGCTATTAAATTATATTCAATAGATAAAAAATATATATCTTTTTATAAGATTAATAAGTAAGAATTTTTTAACATGAGACACTTAACTTAGATTTGATTTAGATAAAATATATATTTAGAGTTAGGAAGAAGGTTATTTATTAATATATATATATATATATATATATATATATATATATATATATATTTGCATTTAAATAGTGTAGATAGGTCAAAATTAGATTCAAGTAGCTAAATACCAATCAAAGTCTATATAAGTGGAGGCCATGACCAATTTCTTAAGTACAAAGATAAGTCCACTTAGATTCACTAACTATTCAACTTATATCTTATTTTAATTAGGATTGCAAAGCTTTGTTTTATATAAATATAACTTCAATTAAAGAAAGGTTAAAATTCTTTTCACTTAATCAAATAGTATATTCACTTTTATTTTATAATCTGATTTTTAATTTATAGATATGATTGTTAATATCTATATTTGAATAGAGAAGAAGCACCCTCTATTAGCTATTATAATAAAATGGGCCCAAGTTGATTGCATTGTCAATAGCATTTCTAACATTGTTATGAATATTAGGATGAAAAATACAATATTTTTGGAATTTTAATAGTTTTAAAGAAAATGGCTTTCATGGCCACTAGATATAATATTTTGTAAGTGATTGTAGCTCTTAAGGCATAGCCTATTCTTATTCAAGGATATACAAATTTAATTGGAAGTATTTGATTGACTTGTCTTTCCTCTTGCCTAGATTGTAGGCAATACTTGATATCTTGTTGTTTGTCTCAAAAAATTCCCTCCAAAACCTCTATTGTAGATAATCTTCTTTGTCTATTTTTTTTTATTTGGTCCAAAAATATGTTATATTAGAATCATTTATAATTGTATTAAATTTAAAAATTCTATTTGATATTATAAAACTTTTTGCAAGATCAAAATTATACAACAAAAAGAAGACGAATTAAGTTATAGATCTCTTAAAAACATTGATGCCAGTCTTTACAATCATTTAAAAAATATCAAATTACAAAAAAATAAAAAAATAAAAATCGCTGATATGATATTAAAGCCAATATAAAATAAAAGAAAAAAAAATGACATAGAAAAAGGTGTAAAATAAATGGATTACATAAAATGACTTATATTATTAAGAATTCTTTTAAAATATAAGAAAAAAATATCAAAGATTACAATCTACAACCAAAAATATCTATTGATGAATAATACCTATGACTAATTGGATATAATTAAGATTAATCATATATTTTTATTCTTATTTATACAAAAGAAACTAAAAATAAAATAAAATAAAACCTTTAATAATAATTTTTTAGTTAAAAAAATATGTGATCCTATAAAAGCTTTAGTTATCAATTTTATTATAGACCAATTACTATAAACATCAAATTCATCAACATATTTTGGAATATTATCCAAAAAGATTATCTTCAATTCATAAGCCTTTCCTTTAATCATTACTAAGGACATTATTACTCTTATATGCACAAAAAAGATATTAAGCTATATTAAGGCATTATTGATCCATCATCCTTCTCAATTCTACATATGTCATCCTTATCTATGTTTTTCAATCACATATTTAACTTAATATAATCGAATTAATTGAAAAAATTATCTAATTCAAAGATATAAAAATGTTATGACCTCTTAATGCACATGCATGTTTTTAGACTATTTGAAAGTAATAGAATGATATAATCTTTAAACAAGAAACTTGAATTTAGAGTAAAAATATATATAGAGAGAGAGAGAGAGAATAATAAATATGATATAGACTCATAGTTTATAGAAAAGGTAGCTGGCATAAGACATTAATCTTCTTAAAGAATTGACTGCTCAACAACTCAAAACACATCAAAAAAAAATAACAACAATGTAAGTCAGAGAAAAAACTAGCAATTATGAATACAAACAACTTAATGACATAGAAGTACACTCCCCGTCCAAAGGTAAGGATTGACCACAGTGTACCAAATCCGTAATCAAGGCTTGTTTTTATGTAACTTAACCCACATTAATCAGCAAAGGGGTCTACCTCCTCCTGTTTCAACAAAAAGAATAATATAATAATAAAACCTTAAAAATCAATGGCTGAAATCAAGGTGAAGAATAATTTTCTGCATGCAGACTGGATCATCTGAAAAAGAAAGTACAGAACAACAAGCTAGACATAGTGTAGCTCCAGGATGAGGAAGATGACACTGTAAAAGAATTATGTGAATGGAACCACTTCAACGCCATAATTCTATACAAAAATATTGTGCAGCGAGGTAAACATGGTATCCATACTCTGACCAGGGTCGCAACGATAGAGCATGTGAATTAGAAGAAGAAGAAGCTCCATGTGTTTTGCAGTGTTTGACATGGATAATGGTGTCGCCGATTGTCAACACAAATCATTAGAGCCCGCAAGCAAAGCCTGACATCAGAAAGCGTGTGAGAGCAAGAAATGCTCAACAGCTGGATCCAGCCTGAGCTGCAAAGATGACCCATTGCTTTGTTTTCAAGTAGGCTTTGGAAGAAATCTGTAGGTCATGGTCGGAACTCCTCACCCCTACACAAAGAATGCCCACTGCCTAATCATTGGAAACGCGGCTAGAAGAATCGGCAATGGCTGCCTCCCACAAGGCAAAAAATTCATGTAGGAGTAAATCGCATGTCGCGGAGCTTGAGATGGGCTCAATCCACGTGTCAGTGATATTACCAGACCCTGAGACTTACAGGGTGTTTTTTTTCTAGTGAGCATAATATCACGAAAAGTCACTGCATAAGTGAGTGACGTAACGCTGCAGCACGCGACTTGCTGGATTGTCGACAAGTGCGTGGATTCACGTGTGATGAGCTTAGATATGCAGTTTGTCTGGATAGTGGATCTCTGAAGCCATTTAAAGCTCGGTCTGAACACAGCAGTGCCCACTTGAATGCTTTTTTTCCCGCAAGTGGGCTTGCTGTAAGATTAAGAATTCGGGGTCAGTTGGCTTCATCCTGAGTTTTCAAGTGTTTTACTCAGTCTTACAAAGCTTCTTTGCCGCGGTTGATCGCAGAAGCTAGTTACTCGGGTTTCCTATAGGTATGGGGTACGTCACAGATGCTGGACTGGGTGATGCCCAAGTACGAACAGAAAACAAAACAAAGAAACAAAGAAAAAAAAAAAAAGTGTTCAATAAGTTTCAGAGGTTTTTCTCCACCTCTGCTTTTCCTAGAAATTTGGTTTGTTTTTTCAGTTCCTGGTAACGCCATCCTGTACTTAAGGCAAAGAATGCGTATAATAATGTTTGTTTATGTGGAGCTGCATGTGATGACGTTTAGCAAAAGCTGGTCCTGGGACCCGCTGCAATTTGACTTTAGGTTTAGCTACATCAAAATTGGTTGCGGCTAGCGATTTCTTCTCAAAGCACGCGCTTAACAAGAGCCAGACACAACCGATCTCCTCAGGAAGACGAAAGAATGCATCATCATTGTTGCAGATTTTCTAATGGGACACAGGCTACTTTGTGATAAAAAGTCGTGGTATTGTAGTAAGTAGGACCCTTGGAATCTCGATTGAGATGCAGATTAAGCACAAGTACTGGACCCTCTCAGCTGTGAGCTGCCTTCTCTTGGGATGTTCGGATTTGTGAAAGCAGAGAATGGCAGTGTCGCCCCAACCTTATTTCAAGTTGGCTGCAATATCCAGAAAAACTGTGTCATGTTCTGGATCTCAACGGGCACTGCTGTGCACTCTCACGCTTATGCCAAGTGTCCTCCTGAACTAAAAACGTTTTCTGCCTTGCCACTGTGTTGTATCTGAATTTCGTACCCTGTGTGATAAAATGTCCTTTATCACAGGACATTCAGATTTCTTCCTCCAGATTGCCTATCACTAACGACGTTAAGCCCATACTGGAAAAGCAGCATTTGCGCCGCTGGCCTTCAAAGCCCGACCACACTGGCCAAACGGAGCAGTCATTCTGCAGTGCTGTAAGCGGCAATGCGGGAGAAAACAGTTTGTCCACATGGTTGCTGTGATCAGGCCTATCTACCGTTATTTCCACATGCCGGGGCACTACAGAAATAGAAGAAGGACGAAGAATAATGAAGGTAAAGACCATTAATGAGGACCAAGATAATTCCCTCCCCCCCCCCCATAATTCTTTTTTTTTAATTACTTCTCGTTGGAAATGTTTATCTTCTGTCGACACAGCAAGATTGTTGTTCCAATGTAAACCTGCTAGTACTGCTTACACCCATCTTCAAATACCAATCATCCAGAAGCTTTACAGATTATTGGCGTAAACTAGAAAAGGAACCAACCAGGAGGAATGTAGGAATTACAGTTCTAGGGAGAGAGATTTTAAGCCATGAAAAAAATGGAGATGGTCGATGAAGTAATCAACCTCGTCCACCAGTGGAAGGTGGAAATCAGGCAAAACAAACAATCAAGACATCGAGCTCAGCCGAAAGCAAAAGGACTTAACAAAGGCCCTGGAAAGAGAACTGAAATTGTTCCTGACAGACGCTGATCATTCTTTGGGTCTCGTTGACTTTATTGACTGGAGCAACTGTACCATGAGAATGAACAGCAAATGTCGGTGGGCACTGAATGAATCATGTCTTTTTGAAACAGTGTAACAAGAATCACTCAACCTTCAGGGACTCGTCGAATGTGGTTTCCGTGGAGTCTGACGAATCCATTCGTTGCTCTCAAAGTGATGAAATCTTGACATATTGTGATACATTCATGAGAATTCCGCACATGGTATAGACAGATACTCATGATTGCAGTTTAATTAACTCGCCGCGTTCATTCTCTGAACTGTCCACCGAAAGGAGGCGCCAGGGTGACCATTAAGTCCATAATCATCCAGTTTCCAGTCTGTGGAAAGTGTAAACCTTCGTGTTTCTCTTTATAATTGAGAGAATCAATCTTTGTAATGTCGGGTCCAAAATCTTTTCGACGCTCAAAACAACGTGGACATACATTCACATCATGATGGCCTGGCGTCTAGTTTACCATCAGACGACCTCAGGCTTCTATGCAACTTTCAGAATCATGCGCTTTTTGTTGGTGAGCTCCTTCTCAACTTTTGTTCCATTGGTTCGGTTTAGACTAATTAAAACTAACCAGGCGATAATTTGTCAGTTTATGAGGGATGAGTTCCATAGCAGGGAAGGAAATTAACCCCGCCTAAACCTCATAATGGACGTGGTAGTGAAATAGCAAGTTGAGATCAGGTAGGCCAACATATGATTTGATTTGCACCCATATATCCAACCTGCAGGATTCCTGTGAGCGTATGCGTCTTCTCGATCTGTATTCACTTTCTGCTCAAACGGCGGCGACCAGTATAATAATTTTTTATTGGTGGTGGGTGGTGGTTTGTGTGAGCGGAACTAGATATGCGGCTGCGGAAGCGGGGTGCCGTTAAAGACAAGGATGCCGAGGCTGGAAAAAGCATGAGCTAAAACCAATGTGTCGATTAAAATCCACTCATCCTCTCGCAGCGAAGCGCACCAATTATAACCTTCCATTAGGCTAATGCCTCATGTTCGAGAAACAATCTTGGTCTGAGAGAAAAGATTGTTAGCTGGCTTTGTCGTCGGCCAAATGATTAGTATGTTTATCAGTGTTTTGGCTCCAAGAGATCTCCGTGGATTCGCAGACAGTGGAAGAGCGAACAATATCACGGAGTAGGGTGATGATAAGTGCAGTGGCAAACTTAAACATTCTGCCAGCATACATTTAACCTTAACAGCATAGCCGGATAGCAACAAGCAGCGACAACATCCATTCCTCCACACCAGAGTGATTGATTGCAGCGCACTCAACCCTGATTTCTCCGATTGCGAGATGTGGCCGGACGAGGGCTGTTGCGGTGAGTGATGCTTTTCCAAGCGCTGTTCGCAAATGAATGGTGGAATGTGCCCATCATGCTTTTCCGCAGATGAAGCCAAAGTGAACATGTATAGCGTTCATAACTACAGATGTATGGCGTGTAATAGCAATGATAACCTCTGGAGAAACAATCGGATTCGTGGCTTGCTATATGTTTGCATGCAACCGTGCAGGTGATTTCCTTCAATACCCACATGGTGCTGCATGCCCAACCATTTTGAACGACCAGGGAGCACACAAAAAGGGCAAAGCAACGGAGAGTGAAAAGCAATTAGCCAGTAATGAGTCTTCAGCTCCGCCTGCTGCAATTCTGTCGAGCTACTCATGAGTCTATTTTTTGTTGTTTCGAAGTTGCCTGGCTTCGTGGGGTAATGAATGTAAGAAATGCGAGAAGAGTGCAAGAAATGAATAGATTCTGAATAAGTAGATAGAAATCTTATCGAGACACTGAAATGATCTCGAAAGGTCATGCGACTCTAGTGAGCTTGGATATGTTGAGGCTTCGTGGAGTTCATCAGCTCATCGTCAAACGAATTTAATATTACAAGCTAGTGCATTTTAATGGTGGTCAGAGGCAGCTCACAATCTGGTTGATGTGGAATGATCTAGGAGTGATGAAGCATCCTCCTTCAATCCTCTTTACTCTGCGCTTAAAATACTCCATCAACTGTGGGCTGTAGTCAAATCTGGATTGCACTAAGTATAATTCTGTGGTATTCTGGGAAACAAAGTCAATTCAAGTCCCTAACATTTTATTTATTTCATTTCTTTATTCCTTTCATTCTCTTCGAAAAAAAACTACAGCAAAGAAATTAAAAAGTCACAAAACATTTCTGATCTTCCTAGTAAATATTTACCAGTAACTTAAAAACAGCAAGAGAACCACCAAATTATCTCCCAGAACAGTGGCACCAATCTTCGCAAGAAGCAAACAACGCCAAGGCGGTTGTCAGGTACCGTAGATGGGCAGGCCAATTGGGCAGAACGACTGGGTTTGAAGGGTAGAAGCCTCGTGAACCAACGCTTTTTAGCTCCTCCTCATCCGCGTCGCGTATCCCGGACAAGCGAAGAAACCGCGATTGGAATCAAACCAGGCTTCTGTAAAGCATAACATAGTGGTGGATATTATTAGCTTCATCCACGGCACTCGGCTCGAAAACCTGTATATTCCCCAGGTTCAGACAAGGAAATGACTATCGAGCCCTCTTTTATCTTTATTGCTGGTTTTTTTTCTCCACACTCTGGGTGTGTGTCCAGTTCCTGCAGTCTCCGACACAACACCGATGGGAAAAGAACCCCACTGCTGTTTGTTTTTTTCCTTTCTTTTTTCTTTTCTTTTTACTATTTTATCGAAATTTGGGATGGGCTTCAGAAAGCATCACACGAATCATTCTTGCTGACAAAGATTCGGACCACCCAGATTGTGCGATCCCATCGACCCTAGCTCCAGGTCACGCTCCTTGTTTTGTTCGGGTGAGATTCGAAAGCGTTATTAATGGAAGCTGATCGTCCAGATTTTGTATCGCCTGCTTACGGTGCCAACACAACCCCACCCACTGCTCGGCAGTAGCACTGTAGTGCGATGTGGTGATGGTGGTGGTGATGAATCATTGTTCGCTCATCAACCAAACCATCCCAACAACACTAACTTGATCTCTGGTTTCCATGCGCATCTGGAGGCGAGGAATGACTGCCATTTAGAGCTTGATTCTCACAGTTGCCTCACCTCCCATCTTTGAGTCTTGTCTAGGCTGATTAAAGCATGTTCTGAGTCAAGACTATTGGATTCCCCGTGTTCTTTGTTCAGCTTTATTGACGGTCACGCTATTCTACTGTGCTATTCTACTGTGAGTGAATGCAGGTGGCACAGAATAATGTCGAAAAGCACACACACACACTAGTTGTGTGTGTGAACAGAGGTGACTCGCTGTGCATCTAAATGAGATACCCAATAGTTTGTTAAAGCTGTCTAGTTTTGACTAATGCCACCTTTGAAGCTCTGGTGGGTATGGCTAGGGAGCATCTCTACACTGTAGTCTTGTGCTCTTCTAACCATTGACTGTAAGCATTGTTTTGCTTACAAAATTAAGATGGGTTGTGGATGGAGTCAATAGTGTCTTTAGTAATGAATGTAGTACTGTCTTCACATTGACTTCTTGTGGAAGGATTAGGGCCATGGTATAAATTAATGCATCGAAATGAGTCTTTGTGGGCCTTTTCATGTACCTTTTCATTCAAAATCTAAAGAACTAACATGAGTAGGTAAAGAGGCATTAGATGTATAGTTTTCAAGGTTGGAGTATTGCTTAGAATTACTACAACTATGTGTAAGAGTAGGTAAATAATAAAAAAAAATTCTTAGATGAAGCCAAAGACATATAGTATACAAAACAAAATTGATTTGAAAAGATATAGTAGGAAAGTGAAGCTTAAGAAAAAAACAAATATTAAGAATGCCAAATACAAGTTATTTTAAAAATGAGTAACACTTTCTTTAAAGTATGGTGATATTGATTAATTAGATAAATGAAGTTTGATAAGAAAAATAGACATATGTAGAAGATTGATGATGTATGTATTTACTTGAATATTAATTGGTGTTACAACACTATATATATATATATATATATATATATATTTTGAACAAAACAACTATATATTTGTAATTTATGAGATAGTTAATTGGGATTAATAATCCTTTAAGCAAAATAACATGAAGTAGCATAGACTTCGAGTAGAGAACAATTACATTTTTAAAGTTATTAATAAATAAAATTTATATAAACTATTAAAAAAAATTAAAAATCCCAAACCTAATGATAATTCTTACAAAATATAAAAGCTTAATAATATCTATTACAATATGATATTGTTAGATCAAAGTTAGTGGTTCTTGAGAAAAATATTTTAAAAAAATAAAATAAATACGGTGTATCAAAGAAGAGAATGTTTAGATAAATTCCTAATCAAAATTTAAAAAATTTAAGTCAACTTGCAATATTTGAAACAATTCACCAATTAAGGTCATATGTCCAAAGTCAAAATAGTGAAAGTTATTTTTATAAAAATATTAAATTAAATTAAATACAAGAAAAAATAGTAAAATTTTAATATTATAAAAAATAAAAAAGTATACTATTTTAATTTTGAAATATTCTCTTTAATATTTCTTTTACCCTGTATTAATGTATCTACTTATAAATTAATAACAGATAATTTCAATCTTTTGAATATCAAGATACAACACTTCTATTTCGTAAACTAAAATGTAAAATTTTTGGATGAAAAAACTATAAGCGTCAGAATATCAATATAGATAACCTTTGAAAAAAATATGAACATGAAACTATATATAATATAAAAATTAGTAGCTATATTAAAATAATACTAAAAAATCATAAAAGTATCTCCAAAGAATAAGATTATATATATGCAAATGTATATGTACATATAAAAAAACTAAAAATGATATAAGTTCTAATACCAATCCACATATAAAATATACATTCTGATTTAAAAGCTATTATATATATATATATATATATATATATATGATAAAACATGATTTGACTAATAAATTGTCTCTCTCTATATATATGAATATATAGTCAAAGATAACATTATATTTATAATAAAAATCCACAAGAACTAAGCCGCAAATTAATTAAAATCTTCAAAAAATTCAGAAAGGCTAATAATAATTTGATTTGTATGATAAATAATACACTGAACAAAAAAAATAAGATTTTTTTTTTTAATATCAGACTTAGAAATTTGATTTAATAATTTAATAATTTATAATAATTATTAAAATAATTTAATAACTCTTTAATATAGTTATTCAATAGGTAACTAAATGGTCTAAATCTAATTTCTAAAGTAAAATAATATAATGATTTAGACAATCTATGTTTGTTAGCTAAGATATTTGTAATAAGGAAAAAGAAAAAGAAAATTGTAATGAATAAATATATATATATATATATATATATATAATTTTCTTTTAATAAATTTTTAAATTAGAATTCTTTTAAAATACATAAAAGTATTTAAATAATAAATAGAAGTTAATCTATCTAATAAAAAATTAAAATATTAATTAATATTCAAAATTTTCAAGTATGTAAATTGAATAAGCTATAGCCATACAAAAAAATCTAGAAATAATTTTTATACTATTGAATCAATAAAACTGAAATTAAAAATAGATAATTTTCAATTTCTTGAGGGCTTATTTTGGAATATAAAACAAAAATTACTAATTTCATTTAATTTAAATAGGATAAAAATTTTAATTTTAGAATAATTCAAGTTAGTTAATTCATATTATTGATTCTTTTGAGTAATATTCAGCACAAAAGTATTATAACAAATAATAAGAAACAATTGAAATTGTTCTAAGAAAGTGATTAAGTATTTTTCACAAAGTAAGAATTTTCAAGAATTCTATGTAATTAAATTTAGTGATTTTATTTATTTATTTATATTTCTAATTAAAAATAATAATAATAATAAAAAAACTTGAAGCACTCATTAATCTTAAATATTATATATACTTAAAATTTAATTCATCAATTAAGATATTTATAAAATATAGTAAAATAACCACAGATATTTTAAATGATAAGATATATTTTTTAAATGTGGCTAATAGAACAATATTTATTATTATCCATTGCACCAAAATTTTTAAATACATGACCATATAAAAATCACCATTAGAAGATTTAGAAGTACTATATTAACGAGACAGACAATAGTATTTGACTTAAAATTATTAAACACAATAATTTTGTTCAATATGACAAAAGTATTTAACCACAACATAAAAAAATATAAGTATTTGAAAACTTTTACATGGATGCAAGTCAACAAATAAGACTAGTTAATTCTAGCAATAAATATAATAATCCAAGTAAAGAACAACTTTAAATAGAAAATGTTATAAAAAACATATTCAATTTTTATCCATTAAGAAAATAAAAAATGTAAACGAAATAAAAAATCTATATTTACCTCATATTACATGCAATAAAAGAAACAAAAAATTCTACATAATATAATTTATGTTTGATATTTATCAATTTTTTAAAAGTATTATTTAATTATTTAATTTGAAATTAGATAAATCATGTTAATTTTGTATTTTAGTTTGATATCTATCAAATAATTTTACAATATTTAAGTAAATAATTTTGATATAATTCGTATTAATTAAATATTTGATTAATAAATATTTTTTAAAAACTTTAAAAAAATTAATAGTAAAATAATAATTTTTAGTACCTAATTTGTAATATAGTTTATTCATTTTCATGGAAGGAGGTCTAAAACTTGTGTTTCTG